>NC_060150.1:54948482-54950982 GCF_021292245.1 Micropterus dolomieu | reverse complement strand
GGGACCAACATCTTTGACATATTGCAATAGCAACAAACTCAAGAAAATTCTCACAAAATGACTCCAAACGAAGGTGTTGCACAAGCTGTCAATGATGGCTTTTATTCTGAAAAGCTTCACACTAAAATCTCGACCTGCTCTTCTTCCACGAATGACTCCAAAGAATTTAAATGGACTAAATTAACATTTACAGCCCAAATGTAAGTTAATGTCCTCTTCATTAAACTGTCTGTGCATCTTTATATCAGCAACATCCCAAATCATAATAATCTGTTACGCTGTTACTTCATCCTCATAGTGACAAGAACTGAGAATGTGAGCAATAAGCCAAAGCAAAGAAAAACATTTTTCATTACTTTAAAGCTGGTAAATAAAATTATAATATGAAAAATAAGTAGACATGCTGAATTCCAAACCTTTTTCACATCAATGTTTCATCTACAGAGTTGTCCAAGAAGTCCTACACTTGTTGTGGAAGCTGGCTGTCTATTTGAGTCAGCCACAGGAATTCTTGGAAAATGTAACATCTAGCAAAGTGTGATACTAACGACCTTATGTGTGATTTCAATGTGTGAAAATCTAAAATGTTCATGGAGTAAAATGTGATGCTTTCAGTTCACTGTCTCTGACTTTATTGGCTTTGTCAACCAGGACATCATCAGGATTTTTCAAAAGCTATTTATTATGTATAATTAAACAAAAAAACATTTTCCATAACATCTTTAATCCTCACATTCTATAATAAAACTAATTCTACTGGAAATAATAAGCTTACATAGTTTAAGCAGTAAGTTAAGTCATCAAGTTAAACACCACCTGACTATCAGCTGATCTAAACAATAAATCACGTCTGAAACGACATGATTCAGTTCACCCTGCCAACACCACCTTCTTCTAAACTTTCTCCTACATGCTGCTGACTGTCTATGCTCCTGACTCCACCCTGCTGCTGCTACTGAAAACTGAAAACTTTTGGAGTTGAAGGTAAATGGATCCACTTCCTCCACAGACTCGCTCTACTGTGATGTTTCAATGCCGTCCTACCATGAGGTGAGTCTGGTTCAACTGCATCTGAAGAAAATCACATAAAACTTGTGTAAAGTTAGAGTTGTAAATTTAACTGTAAATCTGAAGTCGGCCTGTTTTATTTGATGCAGGAGGCTCTAACCTGACTGGACTTCACACCATGTCTTCCTGCTGCTCTGTGTCTTCTGTCTGTGCTGCAGTGACGCTCTTAAAGTCTGAGACACTGACATACACAGGATCAGAGTCTAACTGATGGGAGAGACGACAAAATGAGGCTCAATGGACCTCTTTCATTAAACCTGCATATAATTAGATTTGATCAAAAATGTATTTAATCACTTTTACAAGTACATTATTTGCTGAAATAGTGTTATGACCAAATGCTTCACTGGTTTCTACTCAGCCAGTTGTATTTTTAGCATTAATTCATTTCACACATTCTTTACTTTCGGAGTCTAACACACTTCTCTGCTCCTCCATTTTAGGAGTTACTTTGTGAAAACCCTTTAGTGACAGTGTCTGCCCCCCCGACCATCGAAATTATTTAAATCAAAGGTAAACAGAAGAGGAGCTGTGCATAAAAACCTTATAAAACCACAAGAGCAATAGTGCAAACAAATAGAATAGAGAGTTAAATGTGGACTCTTAAACATCAGATCTCTCTCTTCTAAAGGTGTAATAGTAAATTAACTAATATCAGATTATGATATTGATTTATTTTGTCTTACTGAAACCTGGCTGGGTGATGGAGAATATGTTAGCCTAAATGAATCCACCCCTCCCAGTCATATTAATACTCACATTCCTCGAGGCACAGGCCGAGGAGGTGGAGTTGCAGCTATCTTCCACTCTAGCCTACTAATCAGCTCTAAACCTAAACCAAATTATAACTCATTTGAAAGCCTTTTCTTGGTCTTTCACACCCAAGTTGGGTAACCTTTAACCTTATAACCTTTTCGTTATAGTGTACCAAGCACCTGGCCCGTATTCTGAATTCTTATCTGAATTTGTAAGTTTTTGTCAACTTTAGTCCTTAAAACGGACAAAGTTATTATTGTAGGGCATTTTAATATTCATGTGGACGTTGAGAATGACAGCTTCAGTACTGCGTTTATCTTTCTGTTAGATTTCATTGGCTTCTCTCAGAGTTTTCATGAACCGACTCACTGTTTTAACCACACCCTCAACCTTGTTTTGGTGCACGGTATTGAGATTGAACGTTTGGTGGTATTCCCACAGAATCCCTCTTTATCCGACCACTGTTTGATAACTTTTGAGTTTGTATTGCTGAACTACAAGCCATTGGGCAGAAATGTCTATACAAGATGTCTGTCTGATAGTGCTGTAGTGATAAATTCATTATCAAGTCACAAAGTAACGGAGGACTCCTATGCTAGTTTCAGTCCCTCCCAAATCGATCATCTTGTTGATAGTGCTGCAGGCTCGCTGCGAATGACACTCGACTCTGTAGCCC
>NC_060150.1:54946588-54948414 GCF_021292245.1 Micropterus dolomieu | reverse complement strand
TTCTCGTTTAATTTGGCAAGATAGTCTTAAAACTTATAGGAAGGCCCTCCGTAATGCCAGAGCAGCGTACTACTCGTCATTAATAGAGGAAAATAGGAACAACCTCAGGTTTCTTTTCAGCACTGTAGCCAGGCTGACAGCTATTCCCATAGCTCTCAGTAGTTACGACTTCATGAGCTTCTTTAATGATAAAATTCTAGTTATTAGAGACACAATTCACCAAGACCTGCCCTCAACTGGCACCAACTTATCTCCAAACTCAGGAACCTTAGAAACAGCTGTAGAACCAGATATATGTTTAGACTGCTTTGCTTCCATCAACCAACTAACTTCAATAATTTCTTCCTCTAAACCATCAACCTGCCACTTAGACCCCATCCCGACTACGTTGCTTAAAGAGGTTTTACCCTTAGTCAGCACTTCTATACTAGATATGATCAATCTATCTTTAACAGGCTATGTACCACAGTACTTTAAAGTAGCTGTAATTAAACCTCTTCTGAAAAAGCCCAAACTTGATCCGGATGTGTTAGCCAATTATAGACCTATATCTAACCTTCCATTTCTCTCTAAGATCCTGGAGAAAGCAGTTGCTAAACAGCTTTGTCACTTTCTACAGAGCAATAGTTTATTTGAGGATTTTCAGTCAGGATTTAGAGCTCATCATAGCACAGAGACAGCACTGGTGAAAATTACTAACGACCTCCTTATTGCATTAGACAAAGGACTTGTCTCTGTACTGGTTTTATTAGATCTTAGTGCTGCATTTGATACCATTGACCATAAGATCCTATTGCAGAGATTGGAACATTTCATTAGCATTAAAGGTACCGCTCTAAGCTGGTTTAAGTCCTATTTATCAGATCGATTTTAGTACATGTTAACAATGAGTCCTCCATGCACACCAAAGTTAGCCATGGAGTTCCTCAAGGATCTGTCCTCGGACCAATCCTGTTCACTTTATATATGCTTCCTTTAGGCATTATTATCAGGAAATATTCCATAAACTTTCATTGTTATGCAGATGATACTCAGTTATATCTATCGATCAAACCAGATGAAACTCATCAGTTAGCTGAACTTCAAATGTGCCTTCAGGATGTTAAAACCTGGATGACCAGTAATTGTCTAATGTTAAACTCAGATAAAACTGAAGTTATTGTTCTGGGGCCCAAGCACCTCCGTGACGCATTATCTAAAGATATAGTTTCCCTTGATGGCATCGCCCTGGCCTCCAGCACCACTGTGAGGAATCTTGGAGTTATCTTTGATCAGGACATGTCATTTAAGTCTCACATTAAGCAGATTTCAAGGACCGCCTATTTTCCCCTACGTAATATTGCGAAAATCAGGAATATCCTGTCAAAAAATTATGCAGAAAAACTAGTCCATGCATTTGTTACTTCTAGGCTGGATTACTGCAATTCCTTATTATCAGGCTGCTAGAAAAAGTCCATTAAGACTCTTCAGCTGATCCAGAATGCTGCAGCACGTGTTCTGACAGGAACCAGGAAAAGAGATCATATTTCTCCTGTCTTAGCTTCTCTGCATTGGCTTCCAGTAAAATCCAGAATAGAATTTAAAATCATTCTTCTTACCTACAAAGCTCTTAATGGTCAGGCACCATCTTATCTTAAAGAGCTCATAGTACCTTACTACCCCACCAGAGCACTGAGCTCCCAGAATGCAGGGTTACTTGTGGTTCCTAGTGTCTCCAAAAGTAGACTAGGAGCCAGAGCGTTTAGCTATCAAGCTCCTCTCCTGTGGAACCAGGTTCCAGTTTGGGTTCAGGAGGCAGACACCATCTCCACATTTAAGAGTAGGCT
>NC_060150.1:54932617-54946488 GCF_021292245.1 Micropterus dolomieu | reverse complement strand
GAAAATCAGGAACATCCTGTCTAAAAATGATGCAGAAAAACTAGTCCATGCATTTGTTACTTCTAGGCTGGATTACTGCAATTCCTTATTATCAGGCTGCTAGAAAAAGTCCATTAAGACTCTTCAGCTGATCCAGAATGCTGCAGCACGTGTTCTGACAGGAACCAGGAAAAGAGATCATATTTCTCCTGTCTTAGCTTCTCTGCATTGGCTTCCAGTAAAATCCAGAATAGAATTTAAAATCATTCTTCTTACCTACAAAGCTCTTAATGGTCAGGCACCATCTTATCTTAAAGAGCTCATAGTACCTTACTACCCCACCAGAGCACTGAGCTCCCAGAATGCAGGGTTACTTGTGGTTCCTAGTGTCTCCAAAAGTAGACTAGGAGCCAGAGCGTTCAGCTATCAAGCTCCTCTCCTGTGGAACCAGGTTCCAGTTTGGGTTCAGGAGGCAGACACCATCTCCACATTTAAGAGTTGGCTTAAGACTTTTCTCTTTGATAAAGCTTATAGTTAGGGCTGGCTCAGGTGAGTCCTGAACCATCCCTTAGATATGCTGCTATAGGCCTAGACTGCCGGGGGACTTCCCATGATGCACTGAGGTCCTTTCTCCTCTTATTTCTCTCCCTCTCTACGCAACCTCATCCCATTAATGCATGTTACTAACTCAACTTCTTCCCTTTCCCGTAGTCTTGTGCGTTCTTGTCCCTCTCCTCTCTCCTCCTATCACTTCTTGCAGGTGTTTCTGGCTCTGGAGCTGTGGAGTCTGGATCTGTGGTTGCGGGTCACTTGCTGCCCCCGTGTTCCTGCTCGACATCCTCTGCTACAACTATTGTTATTATTGTTATTCTAATCATTACCATTACGATTATTATCATTAACACTACTATAAATATCTGTACCATTAGTCTATAGCAACATCACCTTTACTGTCTGTACCTCTGTGTGTATATTATGTAGACTGCCTCCCTCCCCTCTCTCTCTCTCTCTCTCTTCCTCTCTGTCCCTCCCTCTCTCTTCCTCTCTGTCTCTCTCTCTCTCTCTCTCCCCTTCACCCCCAACCGGTCGAGGCAGATGGCCGCCCACCCTGAGCCATTGTTCTGCTCGAGGTTTCTGCCTCTTAAAAGGAAGTTTTTCCTTGCCTCTGTCGCCTAGTGCTTGCTCTTGGTGGGAATTGTTGGGCTTCTGTAAATAACATCATAGAGTACGGTCTAGACCTGCTCTTTTATGAAAAGCGCTGTGAGATAACTGTAGTTGTGATTTGGCGCTATATAAATAAAACTGAATTGAACTTTCCAGAGCATTTATGAACCAAGTTTTTATAACTGTGATGAAGAGGACATTTTGTCAACAGGACCTCTCTCTCACCTCTATCGTCTCTCCAGGTTCATTTGGTTCAGAGGTGGAGCTCAGAGTTTTCTTCTTCCTGGATTGAGTCCAACAACAACAAATACAAATGTTAACATGATGAAATTCATAACGCCAAAACTAAAGGAATTTTGAAGAATAAAAGAGCGGTGACTGAACTGATGGATTGTGATTGTTTTACCTCGTCCACAGATTCAAGAGAAGCAGAGGAATCAGCATCAAGACCACCAGAGTCAACCTGATGATATTCATTACTATTGTTGAATTCCCTAGAAATACAGATAGATATGTGATATCCCTTATTAGCAAGATTACATTAATAAATCACTTTCCCAGAAGATTCTGTCTGTTAATCAGTCAGTCAGTGTGATCCACATCTGACATGATGGAGGTTTCTCCCTGAGCAGCTACAGAAAAACAGTCTGGAAATGCAGACAGGACATTTTATTTTCTTTGTACCAGTTATAGGAGTGAGAATGTGTTGGTTTTTTATTTGAATCAGGTCTGGTGCAGTAAACATCCATGTATATGTAGTAGGTTGGAAATGCTACATGTTTAGTTTTATGTAAACAGGCACCCCCCATTTTTTTGTTATAATTGATCAATCCTAATACACTAAGTCACAACATAAAGGTAATGCACTCGTCAGTAGATTGTGCTCTGGTACCGCTGTGGATCAAATAGGGAGGCTGAAGATACAAGCTCCACTCATGCGCAGCTCCGAAATAAACGAGCTCTGGCTTGAGCAAGACGCTAACTTTGGTATCTAAATGTTAATCCACAGGTACAGTAAAACTTGTTGTTCTATTTTTTTGCTTGGATCAGTATGTAATGGGAATGCTCTATAAAATGTTCTGTAGTGTTGTAAGATGATTTGAAGATGTGTGTAAAGTGTAGAAAGCTTCGTTTTGTAGCTAACTGCTCTGACGACCGTCGCCATGTTCAGTAGGTTTTTTTTTTCATGAACTTCAGTCTCTCACGGTAGTTTTGTAAGTGTGAGTAACTAACATTAACATTCTGTAACAGACGAAAATGTGTTCTAGACGTTGTGAAGAGTTTTAGCCAGCCAGTAGTGAGTAAATGGTCCGGGGAAAGATACCATATTCAAACTAGTTCACCTCGCTGATCACACACGAGCGTGTCGTCGTACCGCCATATTGTTACGCGCTGCGGTTAAGTGCAAGTGAGAGAGTGTGACGTTCAAGAAATGTGTAGAAAGATGTATGTGTATTTCATGCTAGTGTTACCATTAATGTTAGCAGAAATATAATTTAATGTGGTAATAGGTGAGTGAGTGTATCAGAGGAATCAGGGTAAAGTGAGTGTGTGTTTTGAGTTATATTATTTTGTTACGTGTTATTTTGAGTTAAGTCGATTTGCAGTATGTGGAATATGTTAAATTATTTTGATGTCATGTATACTTATTTTCCGTAAGGTAGAATGCTTTATGTATTGTATATTGCCAGTTTGGTTATGTCAATTGTTGTTTATTTGTAAAATGTTTTGCATTTGTGTAACATGCACTTTAAGCAGGAAGCTGAAAATGATGTGACTGAGACATTATGTGATTGTAGTCAGAAATAAACGAGCTCTGACTTGAGCAAGATGCTAACTTTGGTCATCTCTCTGTTAATCCACAGTGGCTACACAGTGCTGCCTAGCCTGTGTAACCTTTGCTGCCGGTCCAGATTACCCCTAGGTCTCGAAAATTTACCTGCCAGAACAATCAGATGCAAGATGGAGTTATGATGTCCTCTTCTGTTCTGGGCTTCACAGTAATAATTCCCACTGTGTTCAGCTCTGAAGTCAGTGATGGTGAAGTTCTGTCCTGATGCTTTTGGTGAGTCTTCATTCTCCTTGTACCAGGTATAATTAGCTGCTGGGTTAGCATCACTGCTGCAGGTCAGAGTCACTGAACTGCCCTCCACTATCTCAGCAGAGGGACTCACTGACACAGAGGGAAGCTTTGGGGCATCTGGAAAAGATCAATTAAATGAACAAAAATGAGTTGTCATTAGTTAAATTATGTGTTTAAAATTGGCTGTGCTTTACTCACATTTCACATTAATAGTGACTAATCCAGATGTCTTCTTCCCGATCTTGTTCACAGCTGCACAGTAATACTCTCCAGAGTCAGAAGACTGGATGGAGCTGAAGACAAGTTGTGGTTCTTTCCTGGGATGATGAAGGTGGTTTAGATTGCTATTGTCCTTGTACCAGGTATAATTAGCTGCTGGTTTAGCATCACTGCTGCAGGTCAGAGTCACTGAACTGCCCTCCACTATCTCAGCAGAGGGACTCACTGACACAGAGGGAAGCTTTGGAGCATCTGGAAACAAGTGAATGTGAAGCAGGCAGCTCAACATTTGACTGGATAATTAAACTTTATAAAGTTGTCATTAGTTCAATGCTTTTTAAATTTGCTGCATTTAACTCACATTTCACATTAATAGTGACTAATCCAGATGTCTTCTTCCCGATCTTGTTCACAGCTGCACAGTAATACTCTCCAGAGTCAGAGGACTGGATGGAGCTGAAGACAAGCTGTGGTTCTTCACTGAGCAGAGTTTGGTTCTCCTTGTACCAGGTATAATTAGCTGCTGGGTTAGCATCACTGCTGCAGGTCAGAGTCACTGAACTGCCCTCCACTATCTCAGCAGAGGGACTCACAGATACAGAGGGAAGCTTTGGAGCATCTGGAAAAGATCAATTAAATGAACAAAATGAAGACAGATTTCTTTGTGTTGTGTTGAAATGGGTAATAGTTGTGTGTGTGTGTGGAAGCATCTGAAACTTTGGAGGTGGTTCTGAGACTGGCAGCAGGCAGAGCTGTGTGTTGGGATGACTTGTTATACGCTTTTAATTCTACATTTTAATGTTTTTTTTTTTATAGTATTGCCATTGCTGATGCTGTGATTTTTTTTGGCAAGAGCTTTTCTTATTAATTATATTTTAATTTTGTTGCCTGACCAACAATAACTAATTAGCCTTAATATATGAAGCAAACGATAGTTCAGGCAGGCAACGAAGTCAAGCTCAGCTCACAATCCCAGGACATCTTCTTCTTTTGATTTGATTGCCGGTTGGCAACCAGCATTTAGGAGCATTACCGCCTACCGGACTGGAGTTTGGAACAGATGATTTACAGACTAACTTGTAATCAAATAAAACCAATTACAAAGCAAAACAAAAATCCCAGCACACGAGTTGATAGCAGCCATCTTAAGCAATACACATCAGCTGACAGCTCAGCGGGTTAATCTCTTAGCATTCTTTGGTAAATTCCATACAAGGCACCTTATTTAAGCTGTGCAGCCTGCCTGGCTTCGCTGCTTCCTCTGCAACAGCTCACAACCCACTGCCACCCCAGCTACGCCTTTCAGGCCGTATTGGTTATCATTTTAGAAGAAGACAGCTGCAAGTGGTCACTGCAAGTAACTACGTGCCAATTTGAAGCTACATGGCAATCTAAGCTAAACAGTTAATTGCAGACAGCTTTCATTTAGCTCATTGAACATCTAGCTAACTGCCAAGCTAGCGTTAGCGAGGTGTGATTTCATCATATAGGATGAGAGACGTTAACAGAGCAGATCACCTTCTACAAGTGCTTGTTAAACAGATTTATCGATAAGAATTGTCTTTTACTTGGGAGGTTCTATTGCACATACGACAGTAATGTGGGTAGCTGTCGCCAACTCTGTCTCCACCGCAGCCTACTGTATCTCTGCACTGGCCGCTGTGTGTGGGTGTAGGCCCACATGTGTGTTCGCGTGCAGAGGCGACAGAGCAGCAGAGGCCGCAGCCTGATAATAAACAGTACGGTCTTCAGCCCCGGGCCCGTTTAACACAGTGTTTCAGTGCCATCTTGTATCTGACTATTATGTAATTCAGCATGTCTGCTCTGTTCTGTACAGGTGTTCTTTACTACTACTCTCCGCCTCGGGCTTTCCACGGTTCGCGCGTGGAAGGTCAGGGAGATCCCAGAACAGAGCCATACCACCAAACATAACTACAATGCCGCAATATCAGTTATTAGATGAAAGTATTCCTGACTGAAAAATAATAGTCTGCAATTTTGTCTACAAACAAATCCCAGCATTCTGTTACCTTAGCTTTCTAAAATCTCTGTGGTCCTCATCAGACCAGTGTCACAACACCACCCTTCACAACAAAGTTGGTGTATTGATATGCAAGTGTAATACCTTACAAAACACTGAGACTACTTTATAGGTGTGTAAATATCAAAAGTTAATTGATGTTCTAAAGAACGTGTAACAATAGAAAATTAAAAGAAGCCATGGTATAAATCAGTTTCTCACACCATATGTTAGCTCCTTTACTAACGAAGCTAATCACAACCTCTCTGAGCCGCGACTAAAAGGTTTCATGTCGTGTTACGGTCTATTTTTTCGTAGCGTAGCATTACATTTGAAGAGTCAGTGTTAGCAAAGTAAACAAAAATGTGCCGTTAACCAGTATTTGATGCATATACAGCTGGGCTCCTATTCATTGTTTTGACCACGACTTCCTGTTGGTTCTTATCCAGCTTTCTCAACATTGCTCAACACATTTGAAACCATTGCTAGGGTTGAAACACAAACCTTAAATCTTTGCAGGCAAATCAAGCACGTCAACTTCAGCAACTGAACACAGCGTGTTAAACAATTTTAACCATTTTATTTTTTCTCTTTTTCTAGGTGATTTCCACGACTGAAAAACTGGTCAACTGTTTTCCAGGTTTTCCAGTACACATGGGAATCCTGAAAATGTTATGTTGTAAATACTGGAGTGATGGCCCTGACTGACTATAAATACGCAGAGATGGGTATTATTGATATGATATTTCTGGTTAGCATAAGCTAAGATCAACTTTATAAGTCCTTGATATTTTGACATGTGGACTTTTATGGTCAAAATCTCTAATTCAAAAATGAAACAAAATTGTATTTACATTTCTGCTGATGACCGAAGATGTTTGTACTGTAATTAAACCGCATGGAGCTCAAAATGTTAGCCCTTTCTACAATCCAAAAAATGTTGCCACCTAAAAGAAATCTATCCAGGATTTTATATGGACATCATTTCCAGGAGACAAGCGTCAATGAAAGGACAGAAGCCTGGGGCCACATTGGATGTTGGATGTTTATTTATGTGTGAGAGAATCTGTAACTTTAGAGGTGGTATTCTGGATTACTGATGGTTTGAATCCTCTGAACATCTGCGCAGACCTGGGAGACAAATAATAAATAAAACTGCTTTTTCATCATCTACTGTAGCTGCTCAGTGAACTACAGCAGCAGACTGTGAATGTGAAGCAGGCAGAGCTGAAGAAAGAGCATGATCAGCAAAACATTTGACTGGATAATTAAACTTTATAAAGTTGTCATTAGTTCAATGCTTTTTAAATTAGCTGCATTTAACTCACATTTCACATTAATTGTGTATTTAGATGTTGCATTCCCCATCTCATTCACAGCTACACAGGAATACTCTCCAGCGTCAGTGGACTGGATGGAGCTGAAGACAAGCTGTGTTTCTTTACTGAGAGGATGAAGGTTTGGATTTCCATTCCTCTTGAACCAGGAGTATTTAGCTGCTGGGTTAGCATCACTGCTGCAGGTCAGAGTCACTGAACTGCCCTCCACTATCTCAGCAGAAGGACTCACTGACACAGAGGGAAGCTTTGGAGCATCTGGAAAAGATCAATAAATGAACAAAAATGAAGACAGATTTCTTTGTGTTGTGTTGAAACGAGTAATAGTTATGTGTGTGGAAGCATCTGAAATTTTGGAGGTGGTTTTGTGACTGGCAGCAGACAGAGCTGTGTGTTTTGGCCACTTGAATTATACTCATTTACATCTAAGAAGATACCAGATGAACGTGCATCTTACGTGGGTAAAACAGAGGTAAGTTATATCACCCAAAAGTATTGCAGTGTGTTATAAATACTGCAGTTATGGCCCTGATTGAAAAAGCAGAGTTGGATAAATATACTTAATGATATTATATTACTAGCTAGTACAAGATAAGATATCAATAAACTGTATACGTCATTTATGTTCTGACGTGTACATTCATTGTCATAATTGCTATTAGAAAAAAACAACAACAAACAATTGTTACTTTTCTATAGATGACTGTTGATGTTTATACTGTTATTTAATTGCATGGGGTTCAAAACCTTTGCCTTTCCTACATTTCAAAAGTGTTTGCCACCCAACAAAATCCAGTACAGTATATGGACATACAGGTGCATCTCACAAAATTTGAATATTGTGAAAAAGTTTTTCTCCTTAATTTAATTGAAAAAGGGAAAAATATAATCCAGATTCTTTAAACATTAAGTTAAATAATAAAAGTCTTCTTTTGTTTTTAATCTTGATGATTACAGTTTACAGGTCACGGCAATCAAATGGTATTTTCGAGGATACAGAGTCAATAACAGAAGAGAAGCCTGTGGTCACATTGGATGTTAGATATGTGGGGAGCATCTGAAAACTGTAGAGGTGGTTTAGGGATTACTCAAGGTTTGAATCCCCTGAACATCTGTGCAGATCTGGGAGACCAATTTTAAATAAAACTGTTTTTTCACCATCTAAGGGTAAACCGGGGTGAAAGTAACACGGGACGAAAGTAACAAGGCGATTTTCTCAGAGCCCTGACTGCATTTGCAGTCCAAGCTGTGACAGAACCTTGGACTAGGAGAGGAAGCTGCATGCTTATATTAAGAGAGAGCTGATATTTATTTTGGCCTGTCTCCTAAGGAGGTCAGTGTGCCAGTAAAAAGCACTCAAAATGCAGATCACTCATACTGCTCTTACTAAAACAAATTTAACTTCATTTTAATGTTTATTTTCATATTTGTCTTATCTTTTTAAATTATGTTTCATTTTTTCTGAAACTGCATGCAAACATGCAAATATTCCCAATGCAGGATCAGTAAAATCTTATTTTATTTTAATCTCCATCTAACCATTTCCCCCCTGCTTTTGCAGATTTATATTATATCTTTATAATATATCCTTAATATAATATGAAATATTCTAAACAATGCAAGTTTGGGCTGTCAGGTTACTTTTGAAACTGAATATTAAAAATAAAAATGTAATTTAATTTATTTTTTAAAGATAAAGGACAAAACATCTTTGCAATTACACATTAACAAGGTCACAGTCATGGTTATTTATTAAATACAGGGGTAACACAAAAAATCTAGCTTGTTTTGTTGTGTTACTTTTGTCCCAGCTGACGGGGTCGAAAGTAAGAATGTGCCAGTTATGTTTAAAGTGAAATTATACAGAAGTTGTTCTACATTTGTACAAAATACCACCTGATATTGATAGACCACACCTGTGAGTTAGTGACCACAGCAAAAATATATCTCTGTCTGAAACATTATGTTTTAAAATCATGTTTTTCTGAAAAATGGTTCTTTAGCCCCTGCTCTCCCCTACTGTAGCTGCTCAGTGAACTACAGCAGCAGACTGTGAATGTGAAACAGGCAGAGCTGAAGAAAGTGCATGATCAGCAAAACATTTGACTGGATAATTAAGCTTTAAAAAGTTTTCATTAGTTGCATGATCGTCTTTAAATTAGCTCTGTTTTACTCACATTTCACATTAATAGGGACTAATCCAGATGTCCTCATTCCCAGATCATTCTCTACTGCACAGTAATACTTTCCAGAGTCAGAGGACAGGATGGAGCTCAAGATAAGCTGTGGTTCTTTTCTGGGAAGATGAAGGTTTGGATTTCCATGATATTTATACCAGGTATAAGTAGCTGCTGGGTTAGCATCACTGCTGCAGGTCAGAGTCACTGAACTGCCCTCCACTATCTCAGCAGAGGGACTCACTGACACAGAGGGAAGCTTTGGAGCATCTGGAGGAGAAAACATGAACACATTTAACACATTAAATGGACAATATTTCATACAAACACAAAGTGGAGGTGCATCTTGATTTCCTCCTGTATCAGAAACTATATGGGGTCCTGTTACCATGGATACAAGTTGGGTAGTTTGATACTGAAGCAGTGGACTAAAGACACACTGAAGGAGAGTGGTAATCTACATGCCCTTTAAGAAATTCCCTTCATTTTCTTTCATTGATTTTTGTATATTAGCAATGGGTTTTCACCTAAGACACATGTTAAGGCCAAACTAGAAGGATGTTCTTATCTTTAAGTCAAACAGAAAACCTAAAGCACATAAACATAAAGACTGAAAATTTCCAACAGTCCAGCAGTGCTGAAGACAGGAGACCAAGCAAATGATCCTGGTTCAGTGTCTTTGGACACCACCATGTCTACTGATGACCTCTAGTGGGTAAATAAGCTAAATGAGTGCACTGAACAATGAAAATGTGTGTCAGACATGATTTTCCCACATGTGGCATTTTCTGACATCATCACTTCCACAATCAAACTTGATTGGACAGATCTTGTAACACTAATCACTTAAAAATATCTGACTTCATCTTTTCACTCATGTGTTTGTGTGGATGGATCAGAATAAGTTAAAACCTGGACCCATGAAGTGTTTTGCTGAAGAACACATTTTAAAAAGTGTCCATTAAAGATACAAGAACAGATAATCAGGGAATTTCTCTGATGATGCACAAGTTTGATCTGATCCAGAGAATTTAAACAGTCTAAAGACAAAATAACAAATCCTGTTTTAATACGTTTTCATTGTGAGTTATTTTACAGTGAAGACAGTGAACAAGAATAAGAAATAATTATGCAACATGTCTACAATCTCATGGGGAAATGATTTGGTTTTCATCCAGTTCTACAATGAATCACCAAATAGCACTGAGTTACATGCAGTTAATGTGCAGTACAATAGGTTAAAGGCTCCACCAGATGGTGTCATGTCAGTGGAAGACTGGATGTAAACTCACACACTGAAGGAGAGCGGGACTTCTCATATCCTCCTACAGCACAGGAAAAGCTGTCTGCAGGCTTAAAGGAGGCTGAATAAGAATTAGATGTTTGTCCCCCAATGTTCTGTCCATTCTTGTACCAGACGTAGTAATGATGACCAGGTGGAAGACAACTGCTGTGACACTTCAGCTCTGCCCAGTTAGAAGACCCCTGTAATCTGCTCACCTGCACCTGGAGATCTGAATATGTGAATAAGGAACAGAAATCTTTATTTTAAACTGAACTGTCAACACACACACAAAGATGTGAGTAACCTTCATAAGATGTTGGACAGAACTAAATAAATATTCAGATGAAAATGTTACCTGTGACAGACAGAGTGACTCCAGGTGAACCAGTATATGTCCCACCTGGTTGGTTTGTTATGAAACTGAACTTGTACTCAGCTGAGTCGCTCTCTCTCAGGTCTGTGATTCTCAGAGTGCAGCGGTTCTTATCACAGCTATAAGTTACACGACCTGAATACTCTGACTTTATTTTCAGATCCATAATTTTATCACCTTTAAACCAGAATGTTTCCTCAACTGTAGTATCGTGGCCATTTATTGTGGACGGGTATTTAATGGTGCAGTATATGTACACAGTTGATCCTTTGAAGGCACAGATCTCAGTATAAGTGTAAGTCACTCCCCAGCCATACTGACTCTGTACCACTGTAACACAGAGCACATCAGACACAATCAACATTAATAACAGACAAAGTGGATCAAACTACATATGGTTTGAGGGAAACGTAACCTGGACAACCTTCAAAATCCTGAATTATCTGCAGTCATTGTCACAGAAAGTTTATAAGGTGTTTGTCATATTTTAATGTTGTGAAAAGTTGGGTTTCTGCTTGGGTCCATTCATTCAAAAAAATCTAAACAAAATGCCTGAAAAGCTTATGTGTCAACACACAAGTAATCCAAACAGAAAATTAATAAAATTACATTTTACACTCTTTTCTGGGATAGAGCCGCAGAACAGTGGTACATAAAATACTCACAGATGTTCTGTATCATTCTTCTTCCAAGCACTTCCTAACTCCTGTTCTAAATATTTAATGTTTTATTACCTTTTTTATGTTATTTCTGAATAAAACCAGGGTGAACAGAGAGAAGTCTAAACACAACGTCTTGCTCAGTTATACACAGTCAGTGCAAAGGAAGATGTACACATGCTTTCTACAGTTCATCTCTATGTGCACTGAGGCATGACATCATCCAGTCTGAAGGTGCAGTGAAGTGAACAGGAAAGTATCAGACCTGTGACCTTTAATGCAGTTTACTGACCGGGATAAGAGGAGAAATATAAATTATTAGAGAGTCTGTGCTTTTCTTGGTCAGTTCTCTCTCTTCACTCTGCGGTCAGGTTGCTGCTGAGTTAAGTGTGAAAGCTAAAAATAAATACAGCGCACTGAGGTGTGGGAGAGTTTCTAGCAGCTAAACATAAGATAACAGAAAACTGCTATCAAGATCTCTGACTTTAGCACCCGCTGAATGAGGGTAAATTGTTGGCAGATCGTCAGACCATCCGCCATTTTGGCAGACAGAGAAAACGTTCAACAGAAAGACACGTGTAGTAAGTTTAGTGTAGCCTATTATGGTGATCGGTACACACCCCTGCCTCACACACAAGACACACAGAGCAGTCAGCTCAGGTAATATCTGTGGTGGTGTTTGAACCAAACTCAGCAGTGGAAGAGGCCCAGTCCCTCCTGAGTGACAGCCGGTGAGCTTACCAGCAGCACCGGCCAGACAACAGGAGGGAACTCCAGTGTTGATGGAGAATCATAAGCTTGTCAATCAGAGACAAGAGACATCACTTGGTTTTATTTTCGTTGGCCAACTTTTGTATTGAAAGGAGTATTTTTTGTTTGCTTGTTGGGATCCAGAAGAAGACGTTTTTATTGAGATAAGGACCCATTCATTGGTGGTTTAACTGACTGTTAGGTTTCCTGTCATCTGTAACGTACCTTTGAAATATCAGGCTGTTAGTGATTGTTAGGTTAAGTGAAATTAATGTCATGTACTAAAAGACATGCACAATGTTTTTTGTGTTTTAAAATTTGAATGATAACATTATTTACATCACAGTATGCCTAAATGAGCAGAATGTTCATTTAGGTTATCTTGGTGCATTTCTAAATTGACAGATACAATTTCTGTGTGTTAGACAAAAATACCTGCTTGTCACAGTGGCAGGCAGTAAAGAAAGTTATTTTTGGACCTTGCTGCTGTCAACACAGAGCACAGAAACATCACACTGAGGTCAGACAGTACAAAAGGAACTAGCAGGAGTTGCAGATGAAGATATGAGAGAAGTTGTGTCAGTATGACTTCACTGTGTGAGACCAGTAGGCCTATCTCTCTAAAACCTTCACCGTGATAAAAGTAGCTTCAAATAGGAACTATTTGAAGTCTCTGTTTCCGGTTTACACTTTCTTGTCTAATTTCCATTGTACAAGTTGGATAATGGAACAAGCCGACGCTTTGGTGCGTTAAATTGCATTGCACGTCTTCATTCAATGCGACAATAACACAGCATAGTGCTAACATCGTTTAGGCAGCATCAGCTCTGGAAAAATGAACTCACACTGTTCAATATACATTTGCATTAGCGCAAGCAGGACAATGAAATTAGGAAATACCCCCTAAACTGGCTGTTTTCATCATACAGTGTGAACAACTGATCCTGATACTTCATTCTGATCCACTTATTTTCACATCTGACCTTCAGCCTACTTTTACAAGACCTACATTTCCCAGATTCCCCTGTTTTAATGCAATAAATATAAGTTTAGATATTCAGTACCTGACACAGAGAGAAGGAAGACGACAAATCCACTCGCTGCTGCAGTTAAACTCATAGCTGCTCCTCTCATCTCTCTGTGTGGCTTCAGAGACAATAAAACATGTCAGCAGATAAAATAATGTACAAGGGAGATATACAGTATCAGTCACATCAATAAACAATTCTACTTACAATGAAGAAGGACGCTGTCTTTAAAGAAGCCTTCCTCTGTGTCAGCAAGCAGAACACGGATATCAGGCTGTTAAACTACTAGATTTCCTTCCTCTTTAGATTATTAATATTCATGATGAGCCAAATGCCAGTTAACACCAACATCAAAATAAAGCAAACTAAGAACTTAATAAGAGAGAATAAGAAAATAGTGTTATGGCCTGTTGGTATTAAACCTGTTTGCTGCTTCCCACTGACACAAGAAAAGAGAAAACAGAACAGACAGGCGTGAAAGTTGGTTTCATGCATCACTTGACAGGTCTAGTGCATCTTTAGACAGTGAAATAACCTTTATACCAGTATGAGTTCAAAGAGATGGACTGCAGCAGTATGGGATGTAAAAAGTCACGTGCTGAGCTCAGTGTTTATTCAGTATTGAGAAACATGTAAGAAAAGTAGATCAGAAACAATGAATTACATTTTGCAGCTCTCTCACTCACAGTCATTGTGACTCTGTGTCACTGTAACACAGAGCACATCTGACAAGATGCTGCTGGAGGTAAGACAGAAAATATGTCTTCTTGTAATTTGGGTGAAGTGACTCTTTGAAA
>NC_060150.1:54921201-54932517 GCF_021292245.1 Micropterus dolomieu | reverse complement strand
ATGGCCATTTGTTTTGAGTGGGTATGTATATTTGGAGGACATATCAACTGTTGATCCTTTGAAGGCACAGATCTTAGTAGTAGAAGTGTACGTCACTCCCCAGTCATTCTGGCTCTGTACAACTGTGACACAGAGCACATCAGAAACAACAATCAACATCAATAACTTCATTAACAATCAGTTAATAAGACAAAGTAGATCATACTACCAATATGATTTGGCGAAAATGTAACCTGGACAAGTTTCAAGGTCCTCAGTTGTCTGACTAATTATCTGCAGTCATTGTCATAAAAAGTTCCTGAACCTTAACTGGAATAGAGAATTTTATAAGATACCAATATATATTACTATAATTATAAGGGTTTTTTAAAATCATTTTTTTAGAATATTTCTGGTTAATTCTGCTTTGGCCTATTCATTCAAACAAAAAAAAAAGTCCTCAAAAAAATGCCTGAAAAGTGCAGCTTATGTGTCAACACACAAGTTATCCAAACAGAAAATAAAGGACATTTTACACACTTTACTGGGATAAAACACATAAAATACTCTACTGTATTGTTCTTCCCCCAAGGTACTTTCTAACTCCAGATATAATTATTTAATGCTTTATGACTTTTTTGATGTTACAGAAAAACTTTCTCAGTTATACACAGTCAGTGCAAAGGAAGATTATGTGTCAACACACAAGTAATCCAAACAGAAAATTAATAAAATGACATTTTACACTCCTTTCTTGGATAGAGCAGCAGAACAGTGGTACATAAAATATTCACAGATGTTCTGTATCATTCATCTTCCAAGTCACTTCCTAACTCCTGTTCTAAATATTTAATGTTTTATTACCTTTTTGATGTTATTTCTGAATAAAACCAGGGTAAACAGAGAGAAGTCTAAACACAATGTCTTGCTCAGTTATACACAGTCAGTGCAAAGGAAGATGTACACATGCTTTCTACAGTTCATCTCTATGTGCACTGAGGCAGGACATCATCCAGTCTGAAGGTGCAGTGAAGTGAACAGGAAAGTATCAGACCTGTGACCTTTAATGCAGTTTACTGACCGGGATAAGAGGAGAAATATAAATTATTAGAGAGTCTGTGCTTTTCTTGGTAAGTTCTCTCTGTTCACTCTGCGGTCAGGTTGCTGCAGAGTTAAGTGTGAAAGCTAAAAATAAATACAGCGCACTGAGGTGTGGAAGAGTTTCTAGCAGTTAAACATAAGACGCAGAAAACTGCTATCAAGATCTCTGACTTTAGCACCCGCTGAATGAGGGTAAATTGTTGGTAGAGGCTGTAAAATCATCAGACCATCCACCACTTTGACAGGGGAAACATTAAATTACAATTTGCCTAAATGAGCAGAATGTTGTTCCGTCATTTTGCCTTTCACACAACTCTGATCAACTTTTTTCCACATGTGACCTTCAGCCTACTTTTACAAGATATACATTTCCCAGATTCCCCTGTTTTAATGCAATAAATATAAGTTTAGATATTCAGTACCTGACACAGAGAGAAGGAAGACGACAAATCCACTTGTTGCTGCAGTTAAACTCATAGCTGCTCCTCTCATCTCTCTGTGTGGCTTCAGAGACAATAAAACATGTCCGCAGATAAAATAATGTACACAGGAGATATACAGTATCAGTCACATCAATAAACAATTGTACTTACAATGAAGAAGGACGCTGTCTTTAAAGAAGCCTTCCTCTGTGTCAGCAAGCAGAACACGGATATCAGGCTGTTAAACTACTAGATTTCCTTCCTTTTTAGATTATTAATATTCATGATGAGCCAAATGCCAGTTAACACCAACATCAAAATAAAGAAGTGACAATTTGCAAACTATGAACTTAATAAGAGAGAATAAGAAAATATTGTTATGGCCTGTTGGTATTAAACCTGTTTCGCTGTAAAAATCCCAGACACAAGCAAAGACCATTCAAAAAGAGAAAACACATTTTTAAACTCTTCCAATTTAAAGCACAAAAACAAGACAGGTGTAAAAGTTGGTTTGATGCATCACTTGACACCTCAAGTGCATCTTTAGACATTGAAAATTACCTTTATACCAGTTTAAGTTCAAAGAGATGTGCTGCAGCAGTATGGGATGCAAAAAGTCTCATGCTGAGCACAGTGATTATTCTAAGTATTGAGAAATATTTCAGAAAGAAGAAGTGGATTATATGAAAGAGAAATCTTTTTTTAACAATTACAGTTTGCAACTCACTCACAGTCATTCTGACTCTTTATCTCTGTGTGAACTGAGGCAGGATGTCACACAGTCTGCAGGTGCAGTGAAGGAACAGGAATGCATTGGACCTGTGAATGAGGCTGTTTTACTGAACGTGATGAAAAGCAGAATTTTAATTACATGAAGAGGAAACAATTTTTTTTGTTCTTGTTTTCTTTCTTCTCTGTTCACTTTTCAGTCAGGTTTCTTCTCTTTGCTGAGAAATGCAGAACACTGAGACCTGAGAAACTCACATGCTTGTTAGTGTTTACCAAACATGAACATGTAACACTTAGTCAAGCGGACTGGTAGGATCTGGTACGGACACACAACAGTGATAATGACGGTTATTATGAAAAAGTAATGATTTTAGCTTATTTAGGTGGGTCATTTGGTTAAACTGTGTGCAGAGTTGTTCTGCATTCAAATTAATTTAAAAACACAGGAAATGAATCACCTAACATTTGAAAAAAATCCAAACCTCACAGTAACAACAAAAACTATCTGCATTGCTAGACACCACTGGAGGTAAGACAGAATCCGTTTGTAAGTTTGATGAACTCTTTAAAACAGACAGTGGAGGGAGCACTCAGAGAGATGGTAATTTTGCCCTCCATCACTGATTGTTTACTCAAATCTACTTTCTTTATTTTCACATGTTGTGATTAAAACTATTTGCATTTCTTTACAGAGAACATTTAATTCATTAGAGGTCCAGATTAAGTTCAATAGCTCATATTGTGGGACCAACATCTTTGACATATTGCAATAGCAACAAACACAAGAAAATTCTCACAAAATGACTCCAAACGAAGGTGTTGCACAAGCTGTCAATGATGGCTTTTATTCTGAAAAGCTCCACACTAAAATATTGACCTGCTCTGCTTCCATGAATGACCCCAAAGAATTTCCATCCATCGTCACCCGCTTATCTTGCTTACAGGGTAGCAAGGGGGCTGGAGCCAATCCCAGCTGACATCGGGAGAAAGGCGGGGTACACCCCGTCACACTCACACCTAAGGACAATTTAGAGTCACCAATTAACCTAGTCTGCATGTCTTTGAACGGTGGGAGGAAGCCGGAGCACCAGGAGAGAACCCACACAGACGCGGGGAGAACATGCAAACTCCACACAGAAAGGCCGGGGCAACCGGGGCTTGAATGCGCAACCTTCTTGCTGCAAGGCCAGAGCACTATCCACTGGACCACCATCCGAAACAATTTAAATGCACTAATTTGACATTTATAGCCCAAATGTAAGTTAATGTCCCCTTGGAAACAGACCACTTTTTCCAGAAAAAACGCCTAAAATTACATACCCAAAATGAATCAGGAATAACTCCTCAACCATTTGGCCTAGATGCATAATTCTGGTCTCCTTTGAAAAGTCAGAAGCTAAGGAATATGAATCCATTGTGTATTAATATTATATACTATATAATAATATTATAATATACTTTTACAGACTACATGGAGATGCAATAAAGAAAAAATCTAAAAAAAAAAAGCTATATTTTGATGCAATAAACCATCAAAACCATCCTGAGTTAGCTTTTAATGCAACTGAATATCTTCTAATACACCTAGAATGCAATTGTAACTGTAAATCTGATGAAAATAAACTAAAATACAACAGTTATCATACAACATTTTCAAATATACCAGGTGATTTTCCATATTTTGGTAATATTTATTGTTTAAATGCTGACATTTATTGATAGATATCTTTAAAACACTTTTTCAGTCCATACAACCTATTTACAAATGACAAAACATTGACATATTGATAAAAACAGGAGTATTCTCTAACATTACTGTCACCAAAAGCACTACCATGCTTTACAGGCCTGTATATTGAGAACGGAACATCCCACAGTGATGGGGGGGGAGTATTAATCGATCCGGTTTGAGCAGACCTTTCATTTGATATTCTGCATGTCTATATATCTCCAACGGATCGGCCACAAAATGGCACAAAACACCATATGTTCTCAAGCGGCATGTTTCCTCTCCGCAGAAAAGACGACAGCAGGCAGGCAGCTTGCAGGTATTGCGCAATAATCAAGATGGCGCCCGCTTAGACTCGGAGCAACAACATCAGTGGGTTTGGGAGATAAAACGGCGAAAAAAATGTTTCCGTAATTTTCATCGCCCAGAGCACCATCGCCCCTTGTCTGCTTTCAACAGGTTAAGTTTCTGTTAATGAATCCACTAAAAGCGACCTGAGCTCATGTGTCCTGTATTTGGATCTTAAAACCTGTTTCCTGTCTGAACACGTGGCACATCTTTCTTCCATATGACTGATTTATTTATTGCATACATTATTTACCTGCTGACATATTTTATTGTCTCTGAAGTGTGGTGGGGGAAAAGCGTGTTTAAATAAACAGCTCAGGCAAACACTTGTCTTTCTGTGAATTTTATTCAAGTCTTCTGCAGAAGGAACTCACAGGGACACATACACATATCATCCGAGTGAGCTACAGCTCATGCAGCTTTTATCTTAGTCTCAGGGTCGGAGTACTGTCTCATCAAAGGAACATGGTGTCTTTCAGTGTTCCCTAGGGGATCTATAGAAAGACACCCATGTCCAAGTTACATGTGGTGAACCACTTAAACAGTCACCTACAGGGTTTGAGTCCAAGCACTCCATGTAAGGCAGAAAAAAACAAAACCAAGGATATTCACATACAAAAGCTAATCCACTGAGCAAACAGACAAAGTCCAACAACAGAACATAATCCAACAGAACAGAGACTCCATGCAAACTTTAAACTGAACAGACTAGCAGGGAACATCAGGTCAGACGAATAACACACAACAGAACTTTGACAACAGACCAGCAAGGACAAAACAGAAACGACAAATGTTAATATTCACGCTAACGAGGAGGGCGGGAGCACAAACAGGTTCTACAAATCAGCATGCAGACACAGACAAGCAGGGTGATTGACAACATGGCACGACAGACCATAACAAAATAAAACAGGGAAAGTACTAGCTGAATAAAAACCTCGGAACAGAGCATAACCATATATACAAAAACACGCAGAGAAGCAACCAGAATGCAAACCTACAGAGCAGATGGACAGAATCGTGACATATGTGGTTTGAAAGCAGAAGACAGAAGTCATGCTTTTAAAAACTTCCTTCCTCTTTACATTATTTACATGCATAATGAATCAAAACGCCAGAAGATTTAACATAAAATGAAGAAGTAACACGTTTTGTTTTCACAAATTATGAACTTCTTGTGATGTGATCTATTTAAGAGAGCGTAAAAAACTAGTTTTGTGGCACATCAGAACACCCCACTAACACAAGAAAGATCATTTAAATATACCTTGTTTAAGTGTAGTCACAGTTTAGGGTCCAGTGGTTCTCAACGAGATCAGTAGGCTATGGGCAGATAAGTCACATGATGCAGTGATATCCCATGATGATATTTATGGAAAGGCTTCACAAACACTTGATGACAACAGTGTCATTGTGGATCAGCCATTAGTCTCACCTTCCTCCCTTTCCACTGGTCAAGATTCACTGCAGATTACATCATTATGATACTACAATAAAAAGTTCACTACCAAACCATCACTGAAATTCCCATCTGAGACATGTTTGTGTTTATGGTGTGTTATTTAAATTTCAATATATACTGGTTTTGGAAAGAGAATAAATCGTATTTCTCCTATTAACCTCTCTAGAGACTGTGACTATTACAAGTGCCCCAGGAACAACATTTGACCATATCTTAGAAAAATACAGCCAAAAAAAGCTAAAAAAAACCAACTCTTATTGCATTAGAGTCAATGGAGCGCAGCCATGGAAGTGTCGGACCTCAGTTAGAGCTATACTGCGCTGTGATTGGCCAGCTGTGTATTCAGGGCATCGCTTAGCGAAGGGTCAATTAGAGTTTTAGAGTCTGATAGCTTGGGGGAAAAGTTGCTCTGCAGTCTGGTGGTGCGACAGCTGAAACTTTACTATATCTCTTCCCAGGGTGAACAGGCTGTGGCTGGGTGGGTACTGTCCTTTTGTATCTGTTGGGCTCTGCATAGGCACCTCACCTCACTTATATCACCGATGCTCGAGAGATGGTAACCAATGATCTTCTGAGCAGTTTTAATCACCCTCTGCAGAGCTCTGGTCCTGGGCCGTGCACATCCCATGCCAGTTTGTGATGTTTCCAGTCAGGATGCTTTCTTTTGGTCCTCTGTAAAAGCTGACAAGAACTTGGCGTGGGAATTTGGCCTTCTTAAGCTTCCTTCCTTTTTGCATATGGGGCTGCATAGCTGCACACTCCTGTCAGCATGGACACCCTGGGCTCCTGTCAGTTGTGTTTTCACTGTGGAAAAGAGAACTGAAAATGGAACTAGTTATGGAAACATAAGTGTAGGGAAGTAATAAAAGTAATAAAAGTACACTCCTCAAGGGGATTATAGCTTTTATAGAATGATTAACAATACAAAACATAATTTCCATTGTCAAATTATGTTTACAAGAAAAGGCCAATCATTTACACTGAAGAGCCAACTTCTTAGATTCTGTTTAAGTTTGCCAATTAAAATACATGTTAAAATGTATAGTGCTTTTTATGGTCTCTCCTAAGAAATACTTTGAATCTCAGGATGATGCATTACATCCTGCAACACCTCAACTCTCCAGGGACATATGCAAGGATCCTGTTTGTGGACTTCAGCTCGGCGTTCAACACCATCATCCCGGACATCCTCAGCACCAAACTCACCCAGCTCACTGTACCAGCCTCCACCTGTCAGTGGATCACAAACTTTCTGACTGACAGGAGTCAGCAGGTGAGGCTGGGGAACATCACATCCAGCACCCGGACTATTAGCACTGGCGACCCCCAGGGGTGTGTGCTCTCCCCACTGCTCTTCTCCCTCTACACCAACAACTGCACCTCAGGGGACCCATCTGTCAAACTCCTGAAGTTTGCTGACGACACAACGGTCAACGGCCTCATCCGGGACGGTGATGAGTCGGCCTACAGAAGGGGGGTTGATCAGCTGGCAACAACCAGGAGCTTAACACGCTCAAAACTGTGGAGATGACTGTGGACTTCAGGAGGAGCCCCCCCACTCTGCCCCCCACCACCATACTCAACAGCCCTGTGTCTGCTGTGAAATCCTTGAGGTTTCTAGGATCCACTATATCCCAGGACCTGAAGTGGGAGCCCAACACTGACACGATCATCAAGAAGGTCCAGCAGAGGACGTACTTCCTGCGTCAGCTCAGGAAGCTCAACCTGCCTAAAGAGCTGCTGATCCAGTTCTACACAGCCATCATCCAGTCTGTCCTCTGCACCTCCATCACTGTCTGGTTTGGATCTGCCACCGAAAAGGACAGGAGCAGACTACAACGGACAGTCAGGGCCAAAACCAACAGACTCAGGAACAGTTTCTTCCCACAAGCCATCACTCTGATGAACAGCTGACTCTGACTCACAGTGTCAGGAGCAATTCCTGTGCAATAACCCAGTAACTCTGTCTCTTAGCAGCCACCTGTTTACTGGCTACCACTTATCATTTATTCATCATTATCTATTTCAGAGCTGTTCTTACTGTTCATATTGTCATATTGTATATACTGTATACCAAATCCACCAACCTCATGTACATAATACCTACACATAATACTTATTTATTCCAGCATTCTTTGCACTCATCAAACTGGGTACATGTATGCTTATATGTGTATGTGCACCTGTATATCACATCCACCTCAGACATGTACATAATAATCACAAAAATCGTACAAATGATTTACTCCTGCATCCTTTGCACTCTGCTCATTGCACTATTGTCTCAATCTGTTTGTTTCGTTTAGTGTGTATATAAATGTGTTCTCTATACTGTAGCCTGTGTTTGATTTTATTACTGTATTATTCTGTTATTGTATTATTGTATAAGTAAGCATGTAATGGCAAATTTTCCTTTGCTTTACCTTTAGCTTTAATTTCCTCTCTTTATCATTATACACAGGTAGGTAGGTAGTCTTACGCAGACTACACAAGATTTTCCAGACATTTTTTGCAGTTGAGGTTTGTGGTTTATTGCACTTCAGAATAGTACAAATGGATAAACTTGGTTTCTAATTCTTTTGTTTCTAGTTGTTTGCTAGTAAGCTGATCTGTGGTCTCTAATCCGTGGTCTGTTGTCCATGGTCTGTGGTCTGGAGAGAACTGTGTGTGCTCCCCCTACTTCTGCCTACCACTTCCTGTCACCTAGGCACCCTATATCCAACCATGTGCATCTAATCACTGCCACCCAGTGTCCAAAATACTAATATAAATAAATCCAAACAAAATAAAATATCATGCCAACAATGAGCATAAATGGCTCATACAAAGCACATTCCTTGTGTACACATGCCTGTCAAATAAAGCTGATTCTGATTCTGATTTTCTACTTAAATAAACACACTACTTAATAAGATAACCAGGTTGCTCACCTTGGGGAAGTGTTGCCACCATTAAATTTGACCACAGCGTACTCAGCACCCTCGTCATGTCTGTGGGGCTGAGCTGGTCTGATGTTGGAGTAGACAGGATCGCCCTGGTTCTTGGAGAACTGGACACTGGAATAATGAACATGTTGATCTTGGGCACATCCTGATGATGCCAAAAGATCTGACTTGTTGGCAAAAAAGCATAGAACAAACTGGACTCTATCCACTGCTTGGCTCTGCCTAAAGATTCTGCACATGTACAAATCATATACAGAATCAGTGACAAGGCACAATCATAGCCAGAGTCCAACTCTGCTAGGAAGGTGCCTGACTTTAAGATACGGTGTTTTTATTTGATTTTCACAAGGATTAGATGGTTTACAGTATGAGGTCACATGGGTGACCTTAACCAGCAAGATGGGCAAGGCTTCTGTCAAGTCTTCCAGCTTTGCCTTCTCCATGTAGAGTTTGTCAGGTTTAAGAGCTCCTTGAAGTCCCTTTCAGCAGCTGATTTTATCCCCATGTCAATGTCATCAGTTCCTTTCCTCTGCTGAAACAGTCTGGGCAAAGCTCCATAAGTGTTTTGGTTTGCCATCATGTCTTTGAGGATAACCTGAAGTCCTTCTCCATGAAGTCCGCCTCCCTATCCCACAGTCAGCTTTTTGCATTGGTCACCACAGAAGCTGCGGTACATCTGGCCTCTAAATAGTTTTCTCCTGATTCAAGAATATCTTGGGATAGTCAAGGTTTAAAACGGCTAGCAAGGCAACTTTGAACATGGTCCACTTTGTTCTGGTTGGCAACACACCATATTATATCCTTGCAGGTGGTGAGTAGATGGCAGCAACCCAGTATTATCTTATTGAGTGGACTAAGCCTGACTTGGCACCACAGGCGCATGCCAAATAATCACCATTCACCTGCATCTCCCCTCCTTAGCCAGGCTCCAGCCAGGTCCAAAAGATGCTGAATGGGAAAAAGGTGTTTTCTCTTTCTGGTCACGTTTCTTCTGTCCGTCTGGGTACTTCACTATGCGAGTTAAACTGAATTCAGATTACAAGATATTCAGGACAGTTGGTACACCAAGCTCTTTGCCAACAGTTTTTATGACTTTCTATGAAGAAGCAATCCATGTGAAAACCGTTAAGTGAATGTCCTGTGGATTATTACAACTAACTGGAACATTGTTTCAACAACAAACTGAGTTTTCTTTTGCAGTGGAATTGTTTAATTCTTCTTCCTCACCTGAATCCTGTTGTCTGGTCTCTCTTCACGCTCAGACAATTGCTTAGAGGCCCCCTTTTTCCTGGTAAAGAGAGTTTTAAAAAGAAACAAATGAATGAATCAACTCTGACAAACTGAATGATAAAATGAAAATTACATTTTCAATGATTTCATGAAAGGTAAGTTTCAGCCACAAGAAACCTGTGTCTAATTTTTGTGTTTTTGGCCATTATCCTTTTCCATCCTCTACATTTCAGTCCAAATGATTGACCGTGCTTATTACAGTCCTGTGACAGCAAATCTTCCGTAGTTGTGTGTGCACCTTTATACTTACATACTGTGCACTCAATGAGAGATTTCACTGACATTTAAGGTGTGCTTACTTTCAGATCAACCTGGTTCAGAAAATCTGGCTAAACTATTGGCTTCTTTTAAAAACTGTCCAATCTCATGTTTCTTTCCTTGTTGCACTAAGCTGTAACAATGTCCCCAGTGTTTTGAGATTACTTTGTAAATACAATGTTGTCATACCTGAATGAATTCAGATTTTTTTAAATATTCAAGTTGTGATACCCCATAATTAGATTTCAGTAAAAAATGATTTAATGAAAGGAAACTTCTTACCTAATCAGTAAAAAGACAGAGAGGAGTATGACAGCCAGGACAACAGCAGTAGGTGTCCCAACGGCTACTGATTTCCATTCTCCTAGTTAGTGGTGAGAAAATGACAAATTAATTAGGCCATTTTAGGATGTTTAGGTCCCTTGACCTCACAAAGTGATAATCTGAAAAAAGACAACACCTTGTTCTCACAAATAAACATATTTTATTTTGGGACATTACATGAATCATGGCATTCCTCAATCCATATATCCAACTACTGAGTCGAGTTCTTCACAGGTCTAAATTGTCGAACCTTATCTTTGTCATTTATTTTCAAACGTCCAATTAAAATGAGACCTAAATTGAGAGTGAAAAGGACCCAAGGAACATAATATCCAAATCAAAATGCATTTGACCATTGTGGTCGACCACGGATGGTAAATGTGTCATTTCTTCCCTACATCTAACAATTATCATTCTGCATCTCGCCCCCAAAACACATCTTTCCCCTGTGATCAAAGCGAGCCTGATGACATACTGCTTCTTATTTTGCTCTGAGCAATTTGCTTATCTTATGTATAATGTATTATGCAGTACCAGTCACTGCCAAGTACTCTGTTGATGTAGATAATATACTGTATGTCCTTTGTGTGAAATCACCAACTACTTTTTCTAACCTGACAGTGAGACCACATCAGCCCAGCTCACGCTGGCAAAATGTGACGGCGCCATTTACATTAACATTTCAATAAGGAGATGATCATTCTCCTTTGGTTGGCAAACAAAACTGTT
>NC_060150.1:54906054-54921101 GCF_021292245.1 Micropterus dolomieu | reverse complement strand
AAATAAACATATTTTATTTTGGGACATTACATGAATCATGGCATTCCTCAATCCATATATCCAACTACTGAGTCGAGTTCTTCACAGGTCTAAATTGTCGAACCTTATCTTTGTCATTTATTTTCAAACGTCCAATTAAAATGAGACCTAAATTGAGAGTGAAAAGGACCCAAGGAACATAATATCCAAATCAAAATGCATTTGACCATTGTGGTCGACCACGGATGGTAAATGTGTCATTTCTTCCCTACATCTAACAATTATCATTCTGCATCTCGCCCCCAAAACACATCTTTCCCCTGTGATCAAAGCGAGCCTGATGACATACTGCTTCTTATTTTGCTCTGAGCAATTTGCTTATCTTATGTATAATGTATTATGCAGTACCAGTCACTGCCAAGTACTCTGTTGATGTAGATAATATACTGTATGTCCTTTGTGTGAAATCACCAACTACTTTTTCTAACCTGACAGTGAGACCACATCAGCCCAGCTCACGCTGGCAAAATGTGACGGCGCCATTTACATTAACATTTCAATAAGGAGATGATCATTCTCCTTTGGTTGGCAAACAAAACTGTTTATTACATCATTTATAGACTGGGACAGACACAGCCATGTTACTCTGATCAGTGCTATGTTTTAACACAGTCAAATTCATAATACAGTTATTCTTATCTGGATATTTCCCTGTTTTTTCAGCAGTGAACTGAAATACAACGGAGAAAAATCTAAATTCACTTGCCAGTCTGACGAAATACAAGCTAATGAGAACACCTGTATTGTGTGATCAGCTACACTGACAATTAAAATGAGTGATTAGTGATCACAGAGAAAGTTGGCATCTTAATGTGGAGGTTCTCTTCCCCCTGCATTAGCCCAGATGGTGTGTTGTGATTTCTGCTCCGATATGTGTACAATTGGATGGAAACTTACCTGCCACAACAATCAGATGTAAGGTGGAGTTATGACGTCCTCTTCTGTTCTGGGTTTCACAGTAATAATTCCCACTGTGTTCAGCTCTGAAGTCAGTGATGGTGAAGTTCTGTCCTGATGCTTTTGGTGAGTCTTCATTCTCCTTGTACCAGGTATAATTAGCTGCTGGGTTAGCATCACTGCTGCAGGTCAGAGTCACTGAACTGCCCTCCACTATCTCAGCAGAGGGACTCACTGACACAGAGGGAAGCTTTGGAGCATCTGGGGGAGATTATTTTACATAAACTTAAGTATTAAATCTGTCACACTCTCCATAAACAACTACTAGATCTTATCAGTAAACGTCAGCAGCAGAGACTGTGAATGTGAAGCAGACAGATCTTAAGATTTATAAGCTGTATGTTATTTTTTTATTACCCTTTTATTAATGATGTATTTAGTTGTCTTCCTCCCCAGCTGGTTCTCAGCTGCACAGTAATACTCTCCAGAGTCAGAGGACTGAATGGAGCTGAAGACAAGCTGTGGTTCTTTACTCCGAGGATGAAGGTTTGGATTTCCATTGCTCTTGTACCAGGTAAAAGTAGTTGCTAGGTTAGCATCACTGCTGCAGGTCAGAGTCACTGAACTGTTCTCCATGATTTCACCAGAAGGACTCGCTAACGCAGAGGGAAGCTTTGGAGCATCTGGAAAAAAACATCAAGATGTTTAAAAGGTAGAGAAGCAAATATTAGATGTAAAGTGAATAGGGGAGGTTGACACAGGGGCGATTTTCGACCATTTTTAGGGGTGCTTCAGCAATACTTTCACTACTGATGGGGGATACGAACGGCCCCTCCCAACTTGGACTGATCCTCGTTTTTGCTGAAATCTGATTGGCTCAACGGCACCGATCAAAGGAGTTTACTTTCCATCTGGGGAGAGTTCAATCTCCAAACAGTCTGTTGAGGCTGAATGCCAGGTTTGTGTGACGAGTGCACATTCAGCCCCAGGCAAAGAGGTGGGGACATATGGGCTAAGATTAGGGGCGTGATGATACATTTGGGTCATGAGACGTGACGATGCGCAAGAACAAGACAAGAAGGTTTTTAGCACTATTTAAATTAAATATTTGATGCTGAAAGTGTGGTTCTCCTTCAGAAGATTTTGAGTATTAAACTTAATTTCATGCATTCTGGAGACATTTCTGCGGCACTGTATAGTCTAAATGTCTTTATTTATACGAAGGGAAACACAAAGTTAAGGTGGCAGGTGACAATTCAAAATATAAAAATATAATAGAATATAATGCAGGATTCTGTAGCTTTTTTTTTGGTTGCTTAAGTTACTTTCTTGGACAATTCACATGTGTTTCTTCTAGATTTAAATTGCCTTGCATGTTTTGCTAATGTGCAATGTGTGCATTTGTTATTTAATATTTCTTGCTGCAAGATCATTTTTAGAACATTTTTTGCAAATGCTTTCAAAATGTGATGGGGACTAAATCAGCCAATTCAAAAAGTGGTAGAGACATGTCCCCAGCGGCCCCAGTGTAAATGACACCTAATGCCTGATTAGTCCTCCCTTTCAAAGAGAGAAACTACAGTGGCCGACATGCTCTATTGGCTCTGCACTGCTAAATAACACGTGTGGTCCTCTATTTGTCCAAACTTCACTTCTCTCCTTACTTCTAATAAACCTCACTACTTCTTCTTCGTAGGTTGCATATTCAAGATAGTGATGAAACTCGCTCTGTAGGGTAGTTTGTCTGTTTGGGCTACTGTTGGAAAATTGAAGCACGTTATATCCGAGAGTACGCAAGGGTCCACCTGACAAAAAAATCCCCATCGTCCGCAGCTGTCCGTGTGCACGTCCGCTACCCTAGTAGGCTATATTCGAGCTGTCATAATGGTTCATTAATTAAAATTAAAATGTTACCTGTGACAGACAGAGTGGCTCCAGGTAAACCAGTATATTTCCAACGTTCTTGGTTTGTTATGAACCTGAACTTGTACTCAGCTGAGTCGCTCTCTCTCAGGTCTGTGATTCTCAGAGTGCAGTTGTTCTTATCACAGCTATACGTCACGCAACCTGAATACTCAGAGTCTGTTCTCAGATCCACAGGTTCACGATAACTTACTCTAGTAAACCAAATAAGTTTTTCAACTGTAGTTAAAGTGTTTATCCTGTGTGGGTATCTGTAGGTGCAGTTTATGTCCACTGTTGATCCTTTTAAGGCACAGATCTGAGTAGAGGTGTAAGTCACTCCCCAGCCAATCTGACTCTGTACCACTGTAACACAGAGCACATCAGAAACTTCAGTCACAATCTTTACATCAAACAAAAGACTGCATCTGTATGTAAACCTGCTAAAGAACACAGAGGTGTTTCATGTGAAAGGAAACAAACAGATCCGAGAACTTCAGTTGTCACTACCATATAAACACTAGTGCTAAATATGTAATGAGACAGAAAACAGACACTCAGGCAAAGACAGTGTGCTAAATGTCCTTCAGTATAAATTTGGATATAGATTACCTGGCATAGAAAGAAGGAAAACAACTAATCCACTCACTGCTGCTGTTAAACTCATAGCTGCTCCTGCTTCAGAGATAAAACACATATGTAGGTAATTAATGTACAAATGATATATATTAGTCATGTCAGACTTCTACTTACAAAGGGAAGTTGTGTTGACCTTAATGTTCCTTTGTGGTCAGGAAGGTATGCAGAAAGCTGTTAAAATACACCACGCTTCCTTCCTCTGCACATTATTGATATGCATTGCAAACCAGATGGCATTAAATGGCCAAGAAGATGACTTGTTTGTTGTTTTGCAAAATGTTTATTTACTTCAAAACCTAAATGTCAAATGTTAACTCAGATATTTGGTGCAGGACAAACGATAGCTTAACCATTTGTTTTTGCCACATCAGTGGACTGCAGCTGTTATTTTAGTTCACATGCAGTGAAATTATCCGCTGCACACAGATGTTGATATCACTTTGTTAAGCTACTCCTGCTGGACTGAAACTCCAGCATGGTATTGTTTAGGCTAATACTCTCTGCTTCTTTTGTTTGTGACCCCTTAAAATAAAGCAATGTGTTTAATTACTGTAGATATGACTTGTGAGCATTTCAAACTGTTTTTATTTAATCAAAACAAAACATTTCAGTACAAAGGAGATGGTCCATAATAATAAGCTTTTAAAAATGAGGCAAGACAGACAATTGTGATGAGATGTTGTAATAATGGAGTAGAAATAACAATTATTGTGATATTGTGCTAATGGAACTGGGAAAAAAAACAAAAAAAGAGGGGAGTAACAATGAGGTGAAAATAGACAGTTTACACAGATAAGAGAGAAATGTACTTTATGGGATTTAAAATATGGCTTTTGACTACAATCTAGTGGCAACAGTATGAAATTACAACAAGATCACCTAATGCATGTCCCTCTCTCCTCTTACTATCTCTCCCGATGTGCTTTTAAATAGCAAATTTAATAATACGCATAAAAAATTATAATTTCAAGCTTACCTCCTGTTAAGCATGTGATACAGTACTACAGAGATACAGTATGTTTGAAGCCATACTGTGGAAGAATTATGATAATGTTTGGTATGTGACATTAATCTTTAAATAAGGTTAAAATGTATCCTGCAGAGTTTTTGACCACATTATGGAGAAATGTTTTTACAAGTGGGTTCTAGTTTTGTTTAGCAGGTATAATGTTTATCATATTCACCATGTTAGTTGTGTTAGTTTCTAACATTTGTTAATCAGCACTAAACAGAAAGTACAGCTGAGGCTGCTGAGAATGTCATTCATTTTTCAGGGATTTGGTCATAAACCAAAGAAGCAAATAACACATTTCATGAAATTAGTTTAGATATTTTTGATAGACAGATGAAAAGTCAGGAAATCCCCAAAGCCATTAAGATTTATCCTCAGGGCAAGATGAATATTTGTACCAAATGACAATCCATTCAATAGTTGTCAAAACATGTCACAAACAAAAAACATGTCACCATGGTTGTGGTGCAGGGTTAAAGTCTGGGGATCACCAAAGTCTGCATCCTCGGTGCAATAGGGCAACGTGCAATAACCGCACTAGTACATAAGCGCTTGCGCTTTAATCCATGGCACTGTGTTGTTAACAATGTCCTTTTTCTTCGTTTTTATGTTTTCCTCTTATGAAGTACTACAACATGTCAATGATTCTCAGATACTTGTTGATGTAATGTGATGTGTTTTTTGTGATTTTATGAGGAAACAATGCACTGTGCCCAAGCCAAATTTCCCTTCAGGGACAATCGTGTTAACCAGTCCTCACCTCTTGGGATCAAAATGTCAGTAAACACTTTTATGGCAATCCATGAAGTAGTTGTTGAGCTATTTCAGTCTGGACCAAAGTGGCGAACCAATTGACCGCCAAACCAACCAGCCGACTAACTTTGCCATCCCTAGACCCATGCTGCTCTCACAGATGAAAATGACAGAAAGCACAGATTAGACGTTCCGGTTGTGTTCAGCAGTTTTGTTGACTGTACTGTACAATGCAGCTGGATCCTCCACAGTTTCCTGACTTCTGGTCCTCAGAAAAAAAGATAAAGATATAGTATTAACTCAAACTGTTGTGAAAATATTGTGAGCCAGGTTCAGGTGTAATGAAGACATTTCGGAGACTGATGAAGGCTTACATGTAATATAGCATATATTACATAGCATGTAATATTTGGCTTCCTTTAGCTCAGTAATTGACCCTATCATGACTTGGGGAAACCTGGGTCATAGTACCCTTAAATTCCTTCACAAATACAAACAGTGATAGTGAAAATGTAAAGAAAACAAGCAAATGCAACAGGAATGAAAGTGTTAAAATGAAATACTTGATCATCAGCTCCATTAACTGCATGCCATGTTGAGGTTTTAGTGAGGATAATGTTCCTGTGAGAGGAGCTGCTCACCTTGGGGCAGTACTGGCACTGTTAAATTGGACAGCAGCGTACTCAACAAGTTCTTCCTCCTCCTCTTCCTCCTTTTGTCTTCGGGGGACAGCTGGTATGATGTTGGAGTAGACAGGATCTGTCTGATTATTGGAGAAGTGGAAACTGGCATAATGAAGGTCATCCTGTTCCCTGTCGTCTGGTCTATCTCCAGGCTCCGATGATTGCTTGGAGGATGTCTTTTTCCTGGTTAATAGAATTAATAAAAATCCAAGGAAATAATTTAGTTGACAACATGACTGCTAAAAAGACTCTGGTATTTAATGTGCAATGCATTAGTAAAACAGATCTATTTACTTTATCAGTAGGAGGACAGAGAGCCATATGATAGCCAGGAAAACAGCAGGGGTTGTTCCAAAGACTGCTAATTTCCATAAACCTGGGAAAACTGGAATAATAAAAAATAACTAATTTGAGTGTGTTCAGATGTTTGGCCCCATGGTGAGATAGAACAAAAATATTTTTCTGTATCATGCATGTTCTTTTGAAATAGTAGAAGATCTTTCGCCATCCTAAGAGACAAATTACATTGCATTGTATAAATGTCCTCCTGTGGGATCCCCAAGCTCCCCCTGGCCAGCAGGAAGATTTAACACCCTTTGTGTGTCCATGGTCTGTCACATAACCTTCTCTCAGTCAGATGTGCATGGCTAAAACTGGTTCTGGACACCCTGACATCTTCTCTTATTTCTCCTCTAAATGAAAATGTGCACTGGCTAAATATTGAGACGGCAAGGAGGATGCAGTTCGAACTAAAGATATTTCTTTAAACAAAAACTTAACTGAACAGACTTCCATAGCACGCAAGAGTCCAAGCGAAGGTACATCCACATAAAAGATCATCCAAAGAGAGTAAGAGTATAATCCATAAACAAGGAACAGGCAGGAACACTTAACAGTAGACAAGGATGACGTAACAACAGAACAAGCAAACATTTAAACACCAGGTAACGAGCAGGGCGGAACCAAGACCAGGGGCCTGTACCACGAAGCAGGATTTGAGTTTATCCAGGTAACTTCGGGGTTAACCCTGGGTTTTCAGTACCACGACGGTGGTTCACTTCTTACTTAGATCGCCATGGCAACTTATGCTGAGTGGCTAACCTGCTCCAGAGCAGGTCATGTTCCAGATAAGAGATCAACTCTAGGAAAACGCCGCCTTCTGACCAATCAGCTCTCTTGGAAAATGACATCACCATCTGTAGAAAATCCCACAGAGTTATAGGTTGCTTTTGTGTTTGCTGTGGTGATGTGAAGAAACTCTTGTAGGCTAAGGTGATATCATCGTACAGAGACTGATTAAAAGCCTTAGTCTATTGTAGGCCTACAGGTTTTTACAGTAAGCCTACTAAGGCTACTGTTTTGAGATGAGTTTCATATTTTTTATTTGCTCCCAGTCCGTTTGACACAGCCGTTAAAATAAATAGGTTTAATTTTTCTTCTGTGAGGCTGAATATTATGAGCAGTTTGGTAGGGATATTCCATCCATCCATCCATCGTCAACCGCTTATCCTGCGTACAGGGTCGCGAGGGAGCTGGAGCCAATCCCAGCTGACATCGGGCGCAAGGCGGGGTACACCCTGGACAGGTCGCCAGTCCATCGCAGGGCCACACATAGACAAACAACCACTCACGCTCACAATCACACCTAAGGACAATTATTGAATTATTGAAATACTAAATTTTTATATGAACGCAGGCTATTTATTTTAGGTTAGTAGCTTTCTTATAGGCCTACTACAGAGACTGGTCATGTTCTGACCCACCTTTTGCGATGTGGCCGCAGGTAATGAGGTGAGTTTCCAGTCGCCTAAATGTTGACATTAAAGTGGATGATACAGCAACTTTTAGAGCAATTGTGCAGGGCAACGTTGCCGTCAATGGTAATGAGTAAAGATTAGGCCTACTACCGTAATCCCCCTCCCCCACCACATGCCCACAAGGCTGCTATCTGTTCAAAACATAGTGGGACCTGCCACTAGCAAGATTGCACAGCAACATTGCTCAAAAAGTTGCCCCGTGTATCATCACCTTCAGTTTTTCAGCCACTATTTGAGCACATTTTTTAGCATAAATGGATTTTTAATGTCATTGCTTTATGAAGTTAATTCAGAACAATGTTTGGAACAGTTTTGGGTTTGTTTAATAAATTAATCTAGAGAAGTTTTTTAAAGTGAGGTGGAACGACCATTTATTCAGTGCCCAGTCTTTTAATGTGATACATTAAAGCTGAAAGAATAAGGCTGAAATTTTCATACAGCTCATAAGAACACATTATTATTATAGACTATACGTCATTCACACTGTAAGCGATATTCTGTCTCCCTGCATGTGTCAGCTGCAGAGAATGTGTATTTGTGTAGTGTTACAGTTTGTAAAATATGATGCACTGATGCCAGTGGACTTCTTCGTGGCTGTGATTCATCTGCTGCTAACACCGCCTCTTTTATGTGAATGCGCTCATGGCTAGATTGGGAAACCCTGGGTTGACTTACAGAGTTAATAACCAGCTTTTGTTAGCGATTGTTAGGGTTAGTGTTAGGACCCTTGAGATCTGTGGGTTGTGCTTGTGTTGCTGTGGGTGTCTCTTCTCCGCAGGTGTGTGCCTGTGTCCTGAGCCTGGCGCTGTGTAATCAGCGTGGTGAAGTTAGTTTTAAGTTGGATATTCGACAGACATTCACCCAGGATCCGGTGACGACTTCTTACTCAGTTCATTCAGTGTCGGCAGTATAAATGCGGTTAGCTCACCTCCGATAGCTCGCTTTTAACCACCGGGGGTCAACTTAGGGACTGTTAATAAATTACAATGACAGACCTCATCATTTTAGATTTGAGTTCTTGTTTTATTTTATATTAATATTTATTTATAATTTATGGAAAATAATGCTTTATTTTATTTTATATGAATATTTATTTTATATGAATATTTATTAATATTTTATGGAAGAAAATGTGCCTTTTTTTCAATAGCTTCCATGTCCTGTGAGACACAAATATTCATATAAAATAAAATATGAACTCAAATCTAATATGAGTGTCTGATTTGCCTAGTGTAGTACTACAGTTCAGCATTGGTTTGGAGTCCCTGAATCACATGAAATGGAAGCTATTGAAAGCTATTTTTCCCCATAAAATATTAATAAATATCAATATAAAATAAAACAAGTACTCAAATCTAATATAAAGAGGTCTGTCTCACTTGCCTAGTGTAGTACTACAATTTGGCATTGGTTTGGAGTCGGTAGGTCACATGACATGGAAGCTATTGAAAAAAAAGAGCATTTTCTTCCATAAAATATAAATAAATATTCATATAAAATAAAACAAGTACTCAAATCTCATATAAAGAGGTGTGTCTGATTTGTCTAGTGTAGTACTACAATTCAGCATTGATTTGGAGTCGGTAGGTCACCTGACATGGAAGCTATTGAAATAAATGATGATTTTTCCATAACACGGTTTTAACAATTGCAATTTATTGACGATTCCTAAATTGACCCCTGGTGGTTAAAAACGAGCTATCGGAGGTGAGCTAACCGCATTTATACTGCCGACACTGGGTGAACTGAGTAAGAAGCCGTCACCTGATCCTGGGTGAATGTCTGTCGAATATTCAATTTAAAACTTTATAACACATACATACATATATATATACATATATATATACACATATATACACATATACATACATACATATACATAATATATATATATATATACATACATACATATATATACAAAATGGAAACACATTATAAAATGTCATGTTAAAAATAATGAATGTTCAGAAGTTTTCATAGCAGTCAATTTGTGTTACATTAGCTAGTAAATTTGTATTACATTAGCTTAGCCGACCTTTACCATGAAGTGCCAACTCTACCGTTTGGTAGAGCAGAAAATTATTTGACCCATATTAGACTTTTTTTGAGGTCTTTTTTGCATCAAGTTACATAATTCTATTAAGTAATTCCTCTGGAACTATAATATGTCAAAAAAATATCCTAACCTTTGAAATTTCCACCAAAAAGACTCTTCATGTCTGCAGTGATTTTGACGATTTTAACTTCCTGTAAGGAGGGTATCTGAAAATGCATGCTGCTTAAAGAAACAGTGACAACTAGTGGATTTTTTTAGCACAGCATACCTACACCGAATGATAGAGATGGCTTAAACAGGTTGAATTAAGTTCAGTACATTTTTCCTTGAGATACAGTGACTTAAAATGTGGTCTTCCAAATGGTTGAGAGGACGTTATAGGGTGAATATAATTCATATCGTCTCTGGTGTGGGCAGAGATCATTTTTAGTTGATTAAACGCCTTTTTTGTTACTTTGATTGGAATAAATACATTAACTTGACACGTGTCATCCTTGGTTTTTCCACCGGTTATTTATCTCTTTGTTCGTCCCACACCCCTAGACAAGCCGGGGACATAACAGTTAGTTAAGCCAGATAACTAAAAGATATCCTGTGTATGTTGAACTCGCTTTGTGGTACAGGCCTCAGGAGGAGGAGATGAGGTAATTAGACAGAACACAGGCAAACAGGTGAAACCAAACGAGGGGAACAGACAGGACCAGACCAAAATGCAGGAAAAACTGAACACCAAAAGACAAAACAATCACCTGGCATGGAACACAAACCAACAGCAGACAGAAAACTGAATAATAAAAATAAACTACAACCAAACAAGAATAGACTAAAACTAGGATAAAACGGAACAAAAGCAGACAAGACAAACACAGAACCAGGAATAACTACAGAGACATGAACTAAGACACAAAAAGACTAAAACTAAGAAACAAGATGGGTAGCCTACTAAGAGAACTGAACAAAAGAATAAACACATCTACAAATAAACCATGACAGACTGAACAAGAAAAACATGAGCACAAAAGCAAAGTCCTAACAGTAGCAGCACTACAACTAGCAAACAAAGCTGCAGTATTTAATTCACTTTGCCTGTGTGGTATTTTAGTGCAAATTTTGCAGTTTATGAGCAAACCATAAGGCAGTGCAAAGCTCAGTTACTCTGAACTGTATTCAACTTCACCTGGCATTTCACAATGGGCATCAAGTTAATAGCAGAGATCCAGGAATCTAGAAGTGTCACATACAGGGACGTGCACACATAGACATCAAAAGGGGCTTCAGCACCTGCCCTTTTTCTTCAAGAGAAAGTGCCCTTTTTTCTGGGATGCTTTTTTTTAACAGGCCTAAAATATAAGTTGGGAATTATTCCTGTTTGCAACAGATTCCCTGTCAAATAAATATATGTATTGGGGAAAAAAAAATCTAAATAGGCTATCAGGTCGGAAGATGAGACTTTGGAGTTCCGATGTCCTCTCTCTCTCTCTCTCTCCCCCCCGCATCTCACTGCGCAACCAGAGCGCAGCTCACAGACAGACAGCAGCCCCTCCAGCTTCTCTCCCAGCACTGTTTTTCTTGGCTTGTGTGGAGGTGAGTGGTGATGAACAAAAGACTAAACTACCAGTGCCTCGAGTTTACCGCTAATTAAACAAAAGACAATATAGGCTATGCCTTGCTAACGCATGACTCATGAGCTGAGCTAATGTAATAAGTTAGCTGATGTTTAGCTAAGGCAATATCTCATGGCCATAAAACCTAATGTACTGATGGAGACACTACAGCGGAAGTTACATTTGTGTCTAATAACGTCATCGCAATCTGTAAAACAATATGCAAATTAGGTGTTAACTAATTAATACACCAATTTGCAAACATTTGACAAATCACTGCAGGTGAATGGGATAAAGAAAATAACTAAAGCATATCACCACAGAATTTCCCCAGTTAATGACTTACATCAAGAGCATTTTCCTCTGAAATGTACTTTGTAAATATGCAGATTAGCTTGTTTTGGTTAACATAGAATAAATCTACAGATGCAAATAGACAGAGGATATTATGCTTAAAATAAACCCCATCTAAAGGTGTATTCTTTAAGTTTTATTTTCCACTCTGTTAGTTTGTTGTATGCTGATAGATCCTTATATAATACAGACAGCCCTCCCTCAAATGTGAAACTAAGTCGATGTCACCATCAGTAAGTAAGTAAGTGTGTGTGTGTGTGTGTGTGTGTGTGTGTGTGTGTGTGTGTGTGTGTGTGTGTGTGTGGTAAATGTAATATAATAGAAACAATAATAAAAGTCAATTCAGTATTCCGTTGCTTGGCTGTGTGAAGCTGAAGGTTATCTTTACTCATTTGGCATCTTGCTTGTGAAACAAAAAGTAAAAGTATTTAAATAACATTTATTTTAATTATTCCTGCAGCCCAATGCCACAGTTTAGTGTGAAGATTTATGTGAAGTATTATGTATGCCAATAACACCAAAAGAATTGAAACGATTTATTGCCTTGTGGAAAAATAAACAAATTATAAATGAAACTATGTCATAAATATATACTTGAAACTAGTAGCATAGAAAACATGCACATTGTGGCATAGTTTGCGTTTCTTTCGCCTGCTCCTGTCATAAACCTAGTGAATACTAAAGAAGACCATGGTCTCTGTGTGAAATGATTATTTTGTAGAAGAGTAAAAATGTTGTTGAGTTAATATATTTGTCTTGTTTAAAAAAAATGCCCTTTTTTTCCTCTTGAGCCCCTGCCCACCAAAATGTCTGTGCACATCCCTGGTCACATGGATGGTTTAACTAACATGGGGCATCATTTAATTGCTAACCTTAATCCCCCCACTTTTTCATTATATATATGGTGAATTATTTCTGATGTGTGCATGTGTAAGTGAATTGAAAAGTTAAGAGGTGAGTGCAAGATGGCTTCTTAAGGTAAAGGTTCTCTTCTCCCTGTATTAGCCTAAAATCAGATAGTGTGTTATGATTTCTGCTGCGATATGTGTACAAATTGAGGGAAATATACCTGCCACAACAGTCAGATGCAGGGTGGAGTTATGACGTCCTCTTTTGTTCTGGGCTTCACAGTAATATTTCCCACTGTGTTCAGGTCTGACAACAGTGATGGTGAAGTTCTGTCCTGATGCTTTTGGTGAGTCTTCATTCTCCTTGTACCAGGTATAATTAGCTGCTGGGTTAGCATCACTGCTGCAGGTCAGAGTCACTGAACTGCCCTTAACTACCTTAGCAGAGGGACTCACTGACACAGAGGGAAGCTTTGGAGCATCTGGAAGAAATTAAACATTATGTATTGAGACATTTTCCATTAATATTAGCATGAATGAGTTGGAATTACTTTTGTATCATGAAAAATAAAACTTACACTGGACATTTAACAATAGAGATAAAGAGTTGATCTGTCCATATCTGTTGTCAGACTTGCAGTAGTAGATCCCTGTGTCTTTAGAGCTGATGGAGTTGAAATAATAACTTCCTTCTGGTCCTTGAGTCAGTGTTTGGTTCTCCTTGTACCAGGTATAATTAGCTGCTGGGTTAGCATCACTGCTGCAGGTCAGAGTCACTGAACTGCCCTCCACTATCTCAGCAGAGGGACTCACTGACACAGAGGGAAGCTTTGGAGCATCTGTATGAATATAGATTACCATAAGCTGATGTGCATGGTTCATATTGTTCTTAAATACTTAATCACATAGTATACAGCAGGATATAGAAAGTGATTGTGCTCCAAATCTATAGCAGAAGACTGAAATTGAAGCAGGGGAGGTAAAATCTTTTCATTGTCAAGTTAAGCCTTGTGTAGACTACATGATTTTCAGCGTGCTGTCTGGTGACGGGAGTCTTGAAGTCGTTGTGGCGTTCACACTACCTGACTGATCGGTGACAGGGGGTCACACACTACACGAGCTGACAGCGGCTCTGTCACCCAACACTGGTCTCCAAACCATGTTTTGTCAAGAAAACACATGTGAAATGTGAAACAAAATGACGCAAATCTACACACGAAACAGCTGTTTTTTGTTGTTATTATAAAGACAAAAAATCTGGGTGAAAGAATGGATCAGCACATGCAGGTAGCAGGGATTGTCTGAGCAACAGAGAGAGCTGGAGGTGAGTAAAAAGTGTTTTGCGGTGAAAAAGTAGCTGCCTGCTCTCATTGGCTGGATGTGGATGTCGAGTTGGCCGACTCCTCCAGATATTTGGCATGCTAGATATCTGGCAGACGTCGGCGATGTGTCAGAAATGTGTCGGGGAGCTGTTTTGTTGAGTCATTGTGTAGTTCACACATCACGATAATGTGTGTAAATAATTTTCCAAATTAAAGTAGTAGAAGACGAGATATCCATGGGTCAAACACTGAATGTCCAGTCCAGATCTCGTTCAATGTTCTTGTGAAAAGCCTAAAGCCCAATCTGAGCTAACCCTGACGACATCATTAAGCTTGTTTTTTCAGAGTTTGGAGACACAGAAGACATTATAGTGTAGTGCTCCCCATGATGAGTTAAGTATACTTAATGCAATAAAATCAGTGGAGTTCCCCTTTAATAAAGATCAAAGAACAGGACACTTAATTTCGCTAGAGCATAGAACCTGTGTTTCACTCACATTTTACATTAATAATGATGTCTTCAGATGTCCTCCTCCCCAGCTGGTTCTCAGCTGCGCAGTAATACTCTCCAGAGTCAGAGGACTGGGTGGAGTTGAAGACAAGCTGTGGTTCTTCACTGAGGCGTTCATGGTGTGGACTTTTAGTCCTCTTGTACCAGATATAGTTAGCTGTTGGGTTAGCATCGCAGCCACAAGACAGACTTACTGAACTGCCCTCCACTATCTCACCAGAGGGACTCACTGACACAGAGGGGAGCTTTGGACCATCTGTTAAGGAATATAAACAATATGTATCAAGAAATATTCCATTAATATTAGCATGCATGATTTGGAATTAAGCTTGACTTACACTGGACATTTAACAATAGCGATGTAGAGTTGATCTGCCCATACTGGTTCTCAGACATACAATAGTAGATTCCTTTGTCCTCAGAGCTGATGGAGTTGAAATAATAACTTCCTTCTTGGCCTTGATGCAGAGTTTGGTTCTCCTTGTACCAGGTGTATTTAGCTGCTGGGTTAGCATCACTGCTGCAGGTCAGAGTCACTGAACTGCCCTCCACTATCTCAGCAGAGGGACTCACTGACACAGAGGGAAGCTTTGGAGCATCTGTATGAATA
>NC_060150.1:54901622-54905954 GCF_021292245.1 Micropterus dolomieu | reverse complement strand
TACAGATGTGGAGTTGATCTGGCCATACTCATTCTCAGCCTTGCAGTGGTAGATCCCGCTGTCCTTAGAGCTGATAGAGGTGAAATGATAAATGTCTTCTGGTCCCTGAATCAGTGTTTGGTTCTCCTTGTACCAGGTGTATTTAGCTGCTGGGTTAGCATCACTGCTGCAGGTCAGAGTCACTGAACTGCCCTCCACTATCTCAGCAGAGGGACTCACTGACACAGAGGGAAGCTTTGGAGCATCTGGGGACAAAAGAGAGACAACTTATCAATATTTGTTTACAGGTCTTGTTTTAGGCATGGGCTGCCACAAGCTATGAGGAGCAATACAATTACTTTGGTTCATTATTCTGATGCCCCAGTGGCTACTTTGCTTTAAAAATCCTGCTCCATGAGTAAGACTTTCTACAAAGCTAGCTAGCAGGCTATGATCACCACTAATACACCTGTAGGCCTACATTAATTGCACAGGTGTCCTCTTCATGACCTTTTTCTGTGAAGAAACTTGGTGGCCTCCCACAAAAATCGCAGAAAATGTACTCAACATATCTGCATTTGTCAAGCACAGAGATTACAAGGTATTTGGAGTCAAAACCTAGACACTCAGGCAGAGCAGGTTCAGTTCAGGAAACACATTTACTGGGGTGTGGAGACAAGCAAAGATCCACAATAGATGAGTGGTCCAACATAAGGCAAACCAATCCGAATTGTGAGCAAGCGAGAATGAAAATCCAAAGTCCAAACAACCACGGCAGATAATCCACAAAACGGGTACAGGTCCAATATCAGTGAGAGCCAGGGAAGCTAGAAATGGAGGCAGAGGCAAATGACAAAAGATGAAATGAAGTGGTCAGAAATGAAAGGAGTGATAAGAAACAAAATAGACAAAAACGGGAAACACAGGAAATAATTAACTACAGAGAATGAGTTACCACAAAGACAGGAAGGTAGTGTGCGTTGACACCAACCCTGGGCCCCTTGCTGGACTCAAACAATCGCACTCTGGGGTCTCAGACCACTGTCAAGTGACTGTCAAGTTGTACGTGTCATTTAAATAGTACAATTGTATCATTGCTGTACTGTTTAGTGTGTAATTTTTGTTATTTATTATTTTATATTTGTTATTTCATATTTATCAGCCTCGCAACCCTGTGCACGGGATAAGCGGTTGACGATGGATGGATGGATATTTATCAGAATACGTTTGATTACAGAGAAGGTCATCACTCTTTGCCAATTTACCTCGTTGTCTGGTACATACAGTAAATATATTAAGAGGAAATAAAAAGAAAGGCAAAGTGCTGCAACAGTTAATAACAGAAGGTGAGACTTTGACTGGTGCGGTACACCTATCAACGGTAATGAGGTCTCAGGGAGGACAGAAACCTCCCATGGGGCAGAAAGGCAAACAGTCCCATGAATCTTGATTTTCATTATGGAAATAGAGAATAGAAAAATTATAATCAAAATATGAAAGAGAGAAAAATATTACTAGTCTACTATTACAACAAATATGTAATATAGCCTATAACAATAATAATAATAATAATAATAAGCTGCTGTTTTTTGTTTGCATGTTTGCAATAACGTCACTGGTCCACTGCATGACAAACGCAAGCAAGTCGTGGTATGACTATTTCTACAAAACAAAGTCATGCCATGGAATCAGTGCATATGACCGTTCCTATTCCACTACATGACCATTTTCTGGATATTTTCATCCATTTGTAAACCTTTTAATATAATACAGGTGTATGGGGAGTGGTATACTAACGTCCCTAATGTTTTGTAAAGGTTCAGAATGTTCGTCACCTTTAGAGAATTTTTAGGGAACGTTACCCATGGTCGCGGGAACGTCAGCTTCTACCTGGGTATTTATATAAAAACCAAAACTGGGCATTACTTGGAGAAAAGAAAGCGAGGAAGCTGAACTACCGGGTGAGTTCAGATAATATGTATCTGTAACTTTATTCCAGCTATCATTGTACTTTACTGTGAAGAAGTTAGCATAGCCCAGCTCGATATGAACTGTCAGAAAACAAACATTTTAAAAGTTGTTGTCCTGCTGTCTTGCTGACAGACCTGACAAAGCATGAATTCATATGTCTAACAAATCAAACTCGCGCAAGTGAAGCGAGGCGAATATTAACTTTGCTTTCAGTGTGAACACACCTTAACGCGGCGCACACCTGTGTGATTCTGGGGTAAGAGTGCAAGAGAAAAACAGCAACAGTGTTTCCCCAGTAGACTGCCGTTGAGGATGTGGGCTTAGTAAGTGACAGATGAACTACTGGATCAAAACAAGTCAAATGCTAAAATTTCAATTGTAGTATTCTGTTTGGAGATGCAGTGACTTAATCAACAGTGAGTAAGAAAAGTCAATATAATATCACATTGAGAAGCAATGAGTAGAGGAAAGCATGATAGCGGCAAGGCTACACTGTGGTTCTACAAAGAACCACCTCCAACTGAAGAACCTTATGTTAGGGGATAGTTCTTTGTGGACTTTACATGGTTCTTCAAAGTACTAAGGTTTCTTCATTAGGGGTCCAAGCCCAAGTGCTGGGAACCCTATTGTAATTGTTCTGGTTTTTATTATTATTTTTGTTCTTCCGTAAAGAAAACTGAAGAAAGTTTGTAGAGGGAATTTTGATGTGACAAAAAATGTCCCAATTACAAACTAACAAATATTTGAGAAAATGCTAAAAACATGAAGTATAACATATCTCTGGCTTGGAAAGGCCAATCAACACAAAACTTGAGCACCTTATGTGGCATGGGGCTGTGCAAAATGTCGTACAGTTAGCCCCTAGTTGGCGCTATTCAAACAAATCCCATTAACTTACACGCATTTTGGATCTCCACAACCACAACTCCAATTGATACCAAATTTGGGGCAATTCTTCCCCATGGGGCCCTGATCATACATGACAATTTTGGTGCAATTCAGCCAAGAGGTGGTGCTAAAAGCGAAGCTGAAATCTCTCACTAAATCCCATTTATTCCTATGGCATTTTCAAAGGCAGGACGTTTTGCCTCTGTTTGGAATGGCCCATCAACACCAAACGTGGGGACCTTATGCGGCACGGCTTGCACCGGGAGGCTTAGACCCCGCTTACAACTGCTTGCAGTTCTGGTTTTTATTGGAGTTACTTGGTGGCAGATAATAGCATTAAATTAGGGCTACAACTAATTATTTTCATCAGCCTTTTGATTAACTGCTGATTATTTTCTCATTTAGCCCAATCATTTGGTCTATAAAACATTACATAACACTGAAAATGACAATTGAAACAATCACAATTTCCCAAATCCCAAGTTGACACCTTGAAATATGTTGTTCTGTTTGACCAACAGTCCAGAACCCAAATTTTAAATGTAGTCTATTATAATGACATGAAATGGAATTTAGCACAGTGGTTTTACCTTTATTATCTTGTTTTCATTATCATTGAATGTTATCGCGCTGGTTAAGAATAACTTGCCCAAATAAATTTTTAAATGAATTTGAAGGTTGTCTGATGGTTTGAATCCCAAAACTGCATAAAACTCCTAAAATCCCCTGGAGCTGCTCAGTCAATTATCACAGACTGAGAAGGTGGAGCAAGTACAGCTGATGTATGTTAGCATGGTGAGTAAAAATTTCTTCAGCAAAGACTGGATAGATTTAAGATGTTATTTTTTTAATAAACTGTTCCACTCACATTTAACATTAATGATGTATTTAGATGTTGTCCTCCCCAGCTTATTCACAGCTGCACAGTAATACTCTCCAGAGTCAGAGGACTGGATGGAGCTGAAGACAAGCTGTGGTTCTTCACTGAGCAGTCTTTGGTTCTCCTTGTACCAGGTGTGTTTAGCTGCTGGGTTAGCATCACTGCTGCAGGTCAGAGTCACTGAACTGCCCTCCACTATCTCAGCAGAGGGACTCACTGACACAGAGGGAAGCTTTGGAGCATCTGGAGAAGAGATGAACATGAATTACTTAAAAATTAGAATAAGTTGCTATTTATTTAAGACTGAACATGGATTTTCTCTTGTTTGTGCTCAGATCCTGCTGCAAAGAGTTTTTGATTTGTTAATAGTTTGCAAATGTTGCTATTTTCATATTACTTTATCCAGCCTCTGTGGTTGCACATATGATTTTCAGATTTACCAACAGTCTCACTCCCTACTCGTCAAATATCTGACGCATGGTCAAGGCCCTTTGTCGTCGCTTTTTAAAGATTTGGGTAGCCCTTTTGCATCAATTATTGACGTTTAGGGATCCACAGTCAAGTTAGCAACGCTTAGCAACAATAAATATGCAATATCCGGTTACACTTTCAAG
>NC_060150.1:54897334-54901602 GCF_021292245.1 Micropterus dolomieu | reverse complement strand
ACCTGTGTTTCACTCACATTTCACATTAATGATGTATTTAGTTGTCTTCCTCCCCAGCTGGTTCTCAGCTGCACAGTAATACTCTCCAGAGTCAGAGGACTGGATGGAGCTGAAGACAAGCTGTGGTTCTTTACTGAGCAGAGTTTGGTTCTCCTTGTACCAGGTGTGTTTAGCTGCTGGGTTAGCATCACTGCTGCAGGTCAGAGTCACTGAACTGCCCTCCACTATCTCAGCAGAAGGACTCACTGAGACAGAGGGAAGCTTTGGAGCATCTGCAGGAGATTTAAACATTTTGACTTAAAATGACAATGATTTTGTAAAAAAAATGTTTTTTAGTTGTTATATTCTAAAGAGAATTGTTTATTCAAGAAGAAATGAAATAATTAATTAATTTTAATATTGCTGCTCTCATAAAGGTTCTAAAGACTTTATGTTGTTTGTGGCGTTTTCAGCACTCCAATTCCACACCTTTTTATACCAATTTTGTTTTCTCTTTTTACTTTTATATTTACTTGCTAATAATTTTTTTCTGGGAATAACTATCCCTCATTCCAATTTTTGTGGAAATTAAAAACTCAAACAAAAAGCTTGAGTGAACTAAACTGCCTGATTGAACATAGATTTTGTTCAGAATAAATGTGTTATGTTTATGAAGACTGTGTAAAACTGAATTGGGCTATTATTTGATTATTTTGGTGAAACCTTGCACCAGATTACATTATTTTTGTGGAATAATTAGGAGTAAACTTACACACTAAAGGAGAGCAAGACTTCTCATATCCTCGTACAGCACAGGAAAAACTGTCTGCAGGATCAAAGGAGGCTGAATAAGAATTAGATGTTTGTTCCGAAATGGGCTTGTTCTTCTTGTACCAGATGTAGTAATGATGACCAGGTGGAAGACAACTGCTGTTACACGTCAGCTCTGCCGTGTTATAAGACTCATAGACCTGTAATCTGCTCACCTGCACCTGGAGATCTGAATATGTGAATAAGAAACAGACGTCTTCATTTTAGACTGAACTGTCAACACACACACAGTAACCTTCATAAGATGTTGAACATTTGGAACTAAATAAATAAATATTCAGATAAAAATGTTACCTGTGACAGACAGAGTGACTCCAGGTAAACCAGTATATGTCCCACCTGGTTGGTTTGTTATGAACCTGAACTTGTACTCAGCTGAGTCGCTCTCTCTCAGGTCTGTGATTCTCAGAGTGCAGCGTTTGTTCTGACAAATATACTCCACACGACCTGAATACTTTGAGTCCGTTTTCAGATCCACATAAACGTTATTACTCTCTTTCGTAAACCAGAATGTTTCCTGAACTTTGGTATCATGATTATTTAAGCTGGATGGATATGTGTAGGTACATTTTATGTCCACTGTTGATCCTTTTAAGGCACAGATCTGAGTTGGATTGTAAGTCACTCCCCAGCCATTCTGACTCTGTACCACTGAAAAACAGATCACATCAGAAACCAAAATTCAACACAACATCAGTAACCAGACATATTTTGGCATATTTATTACACTGTTCGGTGCTTCAGCTTTGGTCTATTCATGTAAGACACATGGAGACCTGAAACCAAAACCCTAAAGTCGCTGCGCCAGTCATCGCACTCATGGAGGAGATGATGAGGATGGAGCAGACGTAACAATTTTTGACAGCCAGCTTTTAAAGGTCAATTCATCATATCCATTTCCATAAAAAAAATGACTTTATTGTACACTGCTGACTGAGGGCACTCCGTGTATAGTCCCTGATACAGGACACTCTTAATCCATTGAACAAATTAAAAAACTAAAATATTTAGCTCTGGATTATAGATTGCTTCAGGGTGCTATGACTATGTAAATACCATACAACATAAACGTAGATATACAGCACCTGGTACAGTCAGGAGAAGGACGACAAATCCACTTGCTTCTGCTGTTAACCTCATAGCTGCTCCTCACATCTTTCTGTGCGACTTCAGAGACATTAAAAGATGTAAATTATGTACACAAGAAATACATCAGTCACATCAAAAACACCTAACGTGAAAGGCAGTTATCTTGATAGGACAACGTTACTCTGTGGTCTGAGAGCAGAAAACTGAAGCTGTTAAAAATACACCCAGCTTCCTTCCTCTTTACATCATTTACATGAATAGAGAACCAAATACCAGTAGATTTAATTTAAAACTAAGAAGTAAGTTTGTCGTTTTTCCGAACTATGAACTTCTCGTTTGATCTATTTTAGAGAGTTTAACAAACTAAAATTGTGGCACATCAGAACACCCCACAAACACAAGAAAATCTTACCGTAAGTGTGGTCACAGTTTGTGGTCTGTCAGTGATGCTAAACTAAACAGGAACAGAAGGAAACAGTTTTAAGCATCGCTTGGATGCACACCATGGGTTCAAACTGATGTGCTGCATCAGAGTGGAAAAAAGTCACAAAAAGTCTGTTTATTTTAAATATTCAAATACTAGTGAAATATGGATAAAAAGTGATATAAAAAATAATTAATAGTACAAAAAGTGGCCTCAATCGCATCCAGAGAGCAAAGTAATGCAAACTGTGAAGTTTCATCATCAGATGTACTTTTTTCAGTTGAGGGAACCAGTGAATGAAACCATTGGCCTTTGGTGTGGGAGACCTGGATTCGATTCCCACTATGAGACATCCACCATTGTGTCCCTGAGCAAGACACTTAACCCCTAGTTGCTCCAGAGGCGTGTGACCTCTGACATGTATAGCAATTGTAAGTCGCTTTGGATAAAATCGTCAGCTAAATGTTAATGTAATGTAAAGTAATGTAAAACCAGATAAAGATAAAATCAGCTTTATTGATCCCTGGGGGGAAGTGACATGTTACAGCATCACAAGAGACAGGCTATTTGACTGAAATAATTGCAAATAGAAATTAAGGAGATTAGAGGGATGATATCAAAAAACTACATAGAATATATACATGAGATATAAGAGCTGACCCCTTGCTGATTTTGCAGGTTTGCCCACTTACAAAGAATGCAACGTGGAGCAACCTCAGCCTTACTTTTTCTTTGTTATCAATGCAGTTTTACTTTTATTTGGACAGTTCAGTGACTGTGATTGGCAGAGACTCTCTCATTAGACACTGATGTTGGATATCACTTTAACTACTACACCTGAACAAAGAGTGGGTTCGTGTTCACAAAGCCTATTAAGGCTAAATTTAGCTCCTAACTGGCTGAGTTATATACAATTATTTTAAAAATATGGGGCATGTGAGTACTAACTGTAAGACTTCTACGTTTTTTGTCTAAGAGTAAACAAACACAAACAAGTTTAGCTCTAAAAGTAGTTCCTGAATCTGAGAGGCATCACTTCCAACTACTACTTACTACTTACAACTACTTCAGGAAAACTGTTAGAGACTCGTTCAAACCAGGGATAAAAGGCCACTGAATATTGAACTTTTAAAAGGCTCGAAAAAGAAAGTCACAAAAATTATATTTACAGGGTGATGCATTAAGTCATAAAATACTTTACATAATGAAGTTTAATCAAATAGATTCGGGAGCTAACACCACGCCTTAAACTCATCCCATTTCTAGCACCAAGTACTTGAACACACCTTTTACGTTCACTTCCCCTTGACTCAGCTTTCATTTCACATCCCTCCCAAACCCCAACCCATGCATTGTAAAAAAAAAAAAAACAACAACAAGTTGTTAAATTTAAAAATGTTACTTTCTCTAAAGGTATATAATTTATTAGTACATTCTTGGAGAGGCATGTCCTGAGAAATATATAATCTAAAAATTCAGAGTTATCTGCTTAAATCCAAAGTTTATACCGAAACATAGAAATATCAGAAATGTAATATCTGTTGTGTTCAATAGGTTTTGTTGACGGTGCTGTACAATGCAGCTACATCCTCTCCAGTTTCCTGACCTCTGGATCTGAGAAAAAAGAGATGATATAATAGATGAAATAATATAATTTCTATCATATCCCAACAGTGATAATTAAAATGTAAAAAACAGAGCAGGAAAATGCAAAAACACATTTATTTCACAGTTATGTCATTTTAATCTTGTAGTGAGGATAATGTGAGAAGAGCTGCTCACCTCGGGGCAGTATTACTCTTAAATGTGACAACAGCGTACTCCATGAAATCTTGTTGCTCCGTGTATCTGAGGGAGCGAGCTGGTCTGATGTTGGAGTAGAGAGGATCTGCCTGGTTGTTGGTGAAGTGAATGCTGGCATACTGAAGGTTATCCTGCTCCTCTG
>NC_060150.1:54886389-54897234 GCF_021292245.1 Micropterus dolomieu | reverse complement strand
ACCTCGGAACCTGAATGATTTGGAGGCTGTCTGCAGGGAGGAGTGGGCCAACATCCCTGCCGAAATGTGCACAAACCTTGTCACCAACTATAAAAACCGTTTGACATCTGTGCTGGCCAATAATGGCTTTTCTACAAAATATTAACATGCTGTTTGTCCAGGGGGTCAAATACTTGTTTTTCCTCATCAGATGGTTATCAATTTTTATAAATTCATATGATGTGATTTTCTGGAATTTTCTTTGGGATTCTGTCTTTCACTGTTAGAATGTACATATGATTAAAATTATAGATCGTTGCATTCTTTGTAAGTGGGCAAACCTGCAAAATCAGCAAGGGGTCAAATACTTATTTCCCCCACTGTACATGAGATATAAGAGCTGAGATGTAAGAAAAGTATTTATGCAAAACTCCCTCACTTACTTACAGATACTGTGGAGCAACCTCAGCCTTACTTTTTCTTTGTTATCAATGCAGCTTTTACTTTTATTTGGATAGTTCAGTGACTGTGATTGGCAGAGACTCTCTCATTAGACACTGATGTTGGATATCACTTTAACTACTACACCTGAACAAAGAGTGGGTTCGTGTTCACAAAACCTATTAAGGCTAAATGTAGCTCCTAACTGGCTGAGTTATATAAAATTATTTTAAAAATATGGGGCATGTGAGTACTAACTGTAAGACTTAACTAACACAAACAAGTTTAGCTCTAAAAGTAGTTCCTGAATCTGAGAGGCATCACTTACAACTACTACTTACTACTTACAACTACTTCAGGAAAACTGTTAGAGACTCGTTCAAACCAGGGATAAAAGGCCACTGAATATTGAACTTTTAAAAGGCTCAAAAAAGAAAGTCACAAAAATTATATTTACAGGTTGATGCATTAAGTCATAAAATACTTTACATAATGAAGTTTACTCAAATAGATTCGGGAGCTAAGACCACGCCTTAAACTCATCCCATTTCTAGCACCAAGTACTTGAACACACCTTTTACGTTCACTTCCCCTTGACTCAGCTTTCATTTCACATCCCTCCCAAACCCCAACCCATGCATTGTAAAAAAAAACAACAACAACAACAACAACAAGTTGTTAAATTTAAAAATGTAACTTTCTCTAAGGTATATAATTTATTAGTACATTCTTGGAGAGGCATGTCCTGAGAAATATATAATCTAAAAATTCAGAGTTATCTGCTTAAATCCAAAGTTTATAAAGAAACATAGAAATATCAAAAATGTAATATCTGTTGTGTTCATTAGGTTTTGTTGACAGTGCTGTACAATGCAGCTGAATCCTCTCCAGTTTCCTGACCTCTGGATCTGAGAAAAAAAAAAGATGATATTGTTTGAAATATATAAATGCAAAAACACATTTATTTCACAGTTATGTCATTTTAATCTTGTAGTGAGGATAATGTGAGAAGAGCTGCTCACCTCGGGGCAGTATTACTCTTAAATGTGACAACAGCATAGTCCATGACTTCTTGTTGCTCCGTGTGTCTGAGGGAGCGAGCTGGTCTGATGTTGGAGTAGAGAGGATCTGCCTGGTTGTTGGTGAAGTGAATGCTGGCATACTGAAGGTTATCCTGCTCCTCTGGCTGTTCAGGTAGAAACTGCACAGACATATTTTACATGAGTGGGTTTTTCATTTGAATAGTGAATTCTTACAGATGATTGCAACCAGGACAGAAAAGACTGAAGCAACTACAGCTGTGGTAATGATGGAACAAATATCCCTGCTTCACCGTGCATTACAGAAAAGAGCTAAGTAAAGGAATTTACAAGGAAAGGACAAAAAGTAGGAAAGCTTCTGGATCTACTAGGAATTTAGTCACATCCAAGAAAAGAGGAGAATCACAGTGAGCGTTTTAGAAATTCATTTCTGTGAAGAAGGACGTCAAAAGAGAAACATAAAGTCCTTCTCAGTCAGATTCATTCTCCAGCAGCACTTGAAGAGTGAGTGACTTTTGTTCTTGAATAAGATCCGTGACTATTCTCACCTGTTCCCTGTTGTCTGGTCTCTCTTCAGGCTCAGACGATTCCTTGGAAGCCCTCTTTTTCCTGGTTAGGAGAATAAATAAGAAAATAAATGACTGAACGTTTTAGATTGAACAAACTGACCTTCAATGATTTAACATTCAATGATTCAGTGAAACAGAGCTGCTCACCTGATCCACAGGAAGAGACAGAGGGAAATGATAACCAGGAGAACAACAGTGATTGTTGTAGCAACGGTTAATTTCCCTGCTCCTAAAAAAATGGGGAACATAAAACAACACAGACAGTAAATTAGAGTGTTACAGCATGTTTGGACCCATTGCTCCCATAGAGTAACACTGCTTTCAAACACCAATCAGAGTAAACCAAATATTACCAATGTAAAGAAACCTAGTTGGAATATTGGAAAAAAGAAACTAAAAGCCAAAGTAGATCAGAATGTTATCTGGCCCTAAAAAGAGATTATTATCTCTCTACTGTCAGAGATAGAAAGCAGAGACAGATCTGAACCAAGTACAGGCTCAGTGACCACAAACTGAAAGAAAAGAAGAAATCAGGGTAACCAATTAAAAAAATGTGGTCACCGTTTCGAAAGGTGAGGTTCAGACAGAGATCCTCCTATAACATAAAACCTTCAATGAACTAAGGGAAATTTACTTTAACAAGTTCAACTCTGTAATCTCAGATTTCCAAGAGCTAAATGAGCGCTCTAATTAAATATACTCTTAGGAGAAGGAGACAGGGTTTTTTTTTTTTGCCCAATATGTATTAACTTACCACAACCTGAGGGACAGGTCACTCACACACAGACACAGCGAGTGACCTAGACTCCAGGTCACTCGCTGTGTCTAGGTGTGAGTTATTTGATGACAATAGAGGCTGGGGTCTACCACACTAGACAGGACCCCGGGTGCAGACTGTGCAAGGATGCCCCTGAGACAGTACAGCACATAACAGCAGGGTGTAAGACGCAGGCAGGAAGTGCGTCCATGGAACGCCATGACCAGGTAGCTGGCATAGTGTACAGAAAACTCTGCCATGAGTATGGGCAGGAAGTCCCAAGGTCAACATGGAAGACACCTCCTAAGGCAGTTGAGAATGACCGAGCTAAGATCCCGTGGGACAAACTGGTGATGGCTAACCAACCAGACATCGTGTTGATCGACAAACAGCAGAAGAAGGCTGCAGTGATAGATGTGGCGATCCCAAGAGACAGCAACATCAAGAAGAAGGAACACGAGAAGCTTGAGAAATACCAGGGGTGAAGGAGTAGCTAGAAAAGATGTGGAAAATAAGAGCAACAGTGGTGCTAGCGGTAATCGGAGCACTGGGGGCTGTGACCCCCAAACTGGGAGAGCGGCTACAGCAGATTCCAGGTAAAACATCAGATGTCTCTGTCCAGAAGAGTGCAGTTCAAGGAACTTGAGGAAGCTTGAGTATGACACATACCCACTTGCTTTGGTAGTAAAGTTCTGGTTGCCATGCCAATAAAGCTCAACGGAATTGAAAAATAATAAAATAAGCAAATAACCTGCCCAGGTCCATGGTGCATGTGTATGTTTTACATCCATGGTTTAATGAATGCTCAGCAGGTGGAATATTTGTCAGCCTGTGGGCCCATGTACTATAGCCTGACCAATACTGGATTTTTCAGGCTGATAGCGATATTAATCTTTTTATTGATCTAATTATGGTTACATTATCTAGTCTAGTCTGTCTGTGTTTGTAATTATTTTTGTCTTGTCTGCTCTGTGTTCTGTGTTTTGATTCTCGTTTCAGCCTGTTTTCTTGGCTACATGGTTTTGTTCTCCATTTCTGTGGTTTTGGTTTTGTTTCAGAGTAGTCCAGTTCCTGTCTTACTTTGAAATGGTCTGTGTCTGGTGACTGTCATGCTTGATTTGGTTTTCGCCTGCATGTCTGTCTGTCACCCAGTAAGTTTTCACATCTGAATTTAATTAATAAATACCTGAGAACTTAGCCTGCTGTGTCTTGCGTGGCTCAACAACCTATCTGGCTCAACAAGCTGATACTGTACCCTGCTGTATCTGATACCTTTCATCGGAGCGTATAATGCACATAAAAAAGCACTTAAATGACTGAGAACAAAAATCTGTTTGAAAACTATAACAAACAAGGTGAGCATTCACTATAGGCTTTCTCCCAGTGCGCAGATCACATTGTAATATACTGATATCCAGTTTGGTGTAGTGAAAGAATCGATTATTGTGAAATACACACAGTAAGCAGTGATGGAGAATACTCTTCAGCACAGCTGGCTATGTGTGATTGTGTCTGCGCTCTAGCTTACGTGCTTTCGCCGTAGCTCTTAGAGAAGCACCATTCACCATGATACAAGAATTATGGCTTTTCTAAAAGACAAAATACTTTATAAAAGCAGTCCTCCTGTAGGATCTCCAGCCTTTCCAAGACCAGCTGGAGGTTTAACCGGTCCAGTGTGGGACCTGTCCCCCCCTGTGTGTATGTGTGTGTATACACACACACACACACACACACACACACACACACACTATATTGTAGCCTGTGTTTGATTTTATTATTGTGTCATTGTATGAGTAAGCACATTGTGAGCACTGTACAATCCTGAGTCAAATTCCTCATATGTGTACACACACCTGACAAATAAATCTGATTCTCATTCTGAAAACATACAAGCTGATACATTTCAGAGTGTGTGTCTTGCTGAATGCAAAAAATTTACCTGCCACAACAGTCAGATGTAAGGTGGAGTTATGACGTCCTCTTCTGTTCTGGGCTTCACAGTAATAATTCCCACTGTGTTCAGCTCTCAAGTCAGTGATGGTGAAGTTCTGTCCTGATGCTTTTGGTGAGTCTTCATTCTCCTTGTACCAGGTATAATTAGCTGCTGGGTTAGCATCACTGCTGCAGGTCAGAGTCACTGAACTGCCCTCCACTATCTCAGCAGAGGGACTCACTGACACAGAGGGAAGTTTTGGAGCATCTGGAGGAGATCAAATAAATGAACAAAAATTAGGACATAGTTCTTTGTGTTGAAACTAGTAATAGTTATGTGTTTGGAAGCATCTGAATCTTTGGAGGTGGTTTTGTGACTGGCAGCAGACAGAGCTGTGTGTTGGGACCACCTGAGTTTTACTCATTAAAATCTAAGAGGCGACCAAAAGAATGTCCCTCTTACATGTTTTATGGGTAAACAGAGGTAAGTTGTATCACACAAACATGTTGAAATGTTTTGGAATTACTATAGTAGTAGCCTTGATAGACTTTTGAAAACCAGAGTTGGGTCTATATATTTATTGATATCATATTTCTGATTAGTACAAGCTAACAAATCAATATACTTCCAGTGTTTTGACATGTGTACTTTCATGGTCAAAATCGCCATTTCAAAAATAAAAAATTGTATTTACTTGTATGTTTGTACAGTAATTTAACTATGTGGGTGCTCAAAAAGTTTGCCCTTCATTCAGTCCAAAAAATGTTGCCGACTAATTAAATCCGGTAGGCTACAGTTTATGAACATAATTTCTAGGAGACAGAGTTGATGACAGGACAGAAGCCTGTGGCCACATTGGATGTTGGATGTATATTTATGTGTGAGAGAATCTGAAACTTTAGAGGTGGTTTTCTGGATTACTGAAGGTTTGAACATCTGTGCAGATCTGGGAGACTAATTGTAAATACATCTGCTTTTTCATCATCTACTGTAGCTGCTCAGTGAACTACAGCAGCAGACTGTGAATGTGAAACAGGCAGAGCTGAAGAAAGTGCATGATCAGCAAAACATTTGACTGGATAATTAAGCTTTAAAAAGTTGTCATTAGTTAAATTATGTGTTTAAAATTGGCTGTGCTTTACTCACATTTCACATTAATAGAGACTAATCCAGATGTCTTCTTCCCGATCTTGTTCACAGCTGCACAGTAATACTCTCCAGAGTCAGAAGACTGAACGGAGCTGAAGACAAATTGTGATTCTTTACTGAGAGGATGAAGGTTTGGATTTCCATTCTCCTTGTACCAGGTGTATTTAGCTGCTGGGTTAGCATCACTGCTGCAGGTCAGAGTCACTGAACTGCCCTCCACTATCTCAGCAGAGGGACTCACTGACACAGAGGGAAGCTTTGGAGCATCTGGAAAAGATCAAATAGATGAAACAAAATGATGACAGATTTTGAAATGAGTAATAGTTATGTGTGTGGAATCATCAGGAACTTTGGAGGTGGTTTTGTGACTGGCCGCTGTGTGTTGGGACCACTTGAGTAATAATCTATCTAAGAAGAGACCAGAAGAATGTCCCTCATACACGTTTTATGGTAAATATGGTAATATCACACAAACTTGTTGAAATGTGTTGTAAATACTGAAATGATGTCCCTGACTGGCTATCAATAAGCAGAGTTGGGTCTATAGGATATTATATTCTTGAATAGCACAAGTTACAAATTAATTATACTTTATATTTCCTTAATGTTTTGACACGTGTACTTTCTTGATCAAAATTGCTATTTCAAAAAAGAACATAAAATTGTATTTATTTTTCTGCAGATCACTGATGGTACTGTAATTTAACTGTGTGGGGTTCAAAAAGTTATCCCTTCCTACAATCCAAAGACTGTTGCCTCCTAACAAAATCCAGGCAGCAATTTTGTTTCTATCAAAATGTATTAAGGAAAACAAAATATTAACTTCTTTCCTCAACAGCCACTGTAGCTAGTGGTTTTCCAAAGTTACTGTGAATGTGAAGCAGGCCGAGCTGAAGAAAGTACATGATCGGCAAAACATTTGACTGGATAATTAAGCTTTAAAAAGTTGTCATTAATTAAATTATGTGTTGTTCTTAAATTAGCTGTGTTTTACTCACATTTCACGTTAATAAAGACATATTTAGATGATTTCCAACCCAGATCATTCTCGGCTGCACAGTAATATTCTCCAGAGTCAGAGGACTGGATGGACCTGAAGACAAGCTGTGGTTCTTTACTCCGAAGATGAAGGTTTGGATATCTATGATATTTATACCAGGTGTATTTAGCTGCTGGGTTAGCATCACTGCTGCAGGTCAGAGTCACTGAACTGCCCTCCACTATCTCAGCAGAGGGACTCACTGACACAGAGGGAATCTTTGGAGCATCTGGAGGAGAAAACATGAACACATTTAACATTTCATTTCAAGATGAGGTTGAGTTTTCACCGTGGAGCATTTCATAAAAACATGAAGTGGAGGTGCAGCTTGATTTCCTCCTTTATCAGAAACTACATGGGTTCCTGTTACCTTTGAAACAAGTTGGGGAATTTGTTACTAAAGCAGTGGGCTATCGACACACTGAAGGAGAGTGGTACTCTTCATGTCCTTTAAGAAGTCTCCATCATTTTCTTTCATTCATTTGTTATGCTCTTGCAACCGGCAGCGCATGTAGACGCAGCCGCAGGTAGCTTTTTCAAACTTTGCAGCATTTTTGTTTATTATCTGTTCCCCCCGCTATACATAAACACATATATGAAACACATATGATGCAAAAGTAAGCCGGGTTTTGGATTTAAGAGCAGCGGACTTTCAACAGTCCTCCCGGCCCAATGAATAGGTCCAGGTACAACAGCACCCAATGGCGAGGGAAGACAGCCGGGAGAGGATCCATGCTGACCAGTTTGGACAAGGCTGCTCGTAAAGGTGTGGTCTGTACAAAATGGGACTCAGGTTGGCCATGTTGTGCCCACATCTTTACAAACACCTGCTCACCACATCCGGGATCAAGCACTCACCGGCTGACAGTGTCCGAGATAACAGAGCACAAGACTCCGGCATGATGACAGAAGGCCGATGTGTTTACATCAAGGGTTCTTAACCTTTCTGGCAGTCCGACCCTTTTTTGAGGTTGAAAATATTTCGCTAATATGACTACATGGTGGCAAACCAAAGATTACAGATCACTGGAGCTATAATCTTTGAATAGACTGACAGGACAGCTGATTAGCTAGTTGCCTAGCAACATAAAAAACACAGCGCTTTGCTCTTTTCCAAATTCAACCAAGAAAAGCCATTGCTGCGCGCCTCGCGTTTTCGAACCTGCAAACCGCTTTCTGTCTGATCGGGCCTATTCTTCTTTGGCTTTTTTATAGTGGTTGGCATTATCGCCACCTACTGGATTAAACAGTGCAAAATATTTACAGTGTCCACCCAAAGTGATTCCATTCACATATAGACCGTCTAGTTATTTTTACATTATTGTTTTTCTATTTTTGTGTCTATAGTAGCATATGTGTCTAGCATAACCCGACGCCAGGTTAAGAACCACTGGTTTACATGAATGATGCTTGGTGCTCAAGCACAGTCAAAGTGGAAAATGTTTCCCAAATGTCAGACTTTTGAAACAAATGATCCTGGTTCAGTGTCTTTGGACACCACCATGTCTACTGATGACCTCTAGTGGGTAAATAAGCTAAATGAGTGCATTGAACAATGAAAGTGTGTGTCAGACATGATTTTCCCACATGTGGCATTTTCTGACATCATCACTTCCACAATCAAACTTGATTGGACAGATCTTGTAACAGTCTTAAAAATATCTGACTTCATTCTTTTCACTCATGTGTTTGTGTGGATGGATCAGAATAAGTTAAAACCTGGACCCATGAAGTGTTTTGCACCTGAAAGTAAGGATCAATATTAGCCTACTGAATAACACTTTTACCAAGAAAAGTGAATTAAAGATACAAGAACAGATAATCAGGGAATTTCTCTGATGATGCACAAGTTTGATCTGATCCAGAGAATTTAAACAGTCTAATGACAAGATAACAAATCCTGTTTTAATACATTTTCATTGTGAGTTATTTTACAGTTTAATTTTACAGTGAAGACAGGGAATAAAAACTAATTATTCAACATGTCTACAATCTCATGGGGAAATGATTTGGTTTTCATCCAGTTCTACAATGAATCACCAAATACCACTGAGTTACATGCAGTTAATGTGCAGTACAATAGGTTAAAGGCTCCACCAGATGGTGTCATGTCAGTGGAAGACTGGATGTAAACTCACACACTGAAGGAGAGCGGGACTTCTCATATCCTCCTACAGCACAGGAAAAGCTGTCTGCAGGATCAAAGTAGGCTGAATAAGAATAAGATGTTTGTCCCCAAATGTTCTGTCCATTCTTGTACCAGACGTAGTAATGATGACCAGGTGGAAGACAACTGCTGTGACACTTCAGCTCTGCCCAGTTAGAAGACTCATAGATCTGTAATCTGCTCACCTGCACCTGGAGATCTGAATATGTGAATAACGAACAGAAATCTCCACTTTAGACTGAACTGTCAACATAGAAACACAGTAACCTTCATAAGATGTTGAACATTTGGAACTAAATAAATAAATATTCAGATAAAAATGTTACCTGTGACAGACAGAGTGACTCCAGGTGAACCAGTATATGTCCCACCTGGTTGGTTTGTTATGAAACTGAACTTGTACTCAGCTGAGTCGCTCTCTCTCAGGTCTGTGATTCTCAGAGTGCAGTAGATCATATCACAGTTATACTCCACACGACCTGAATACTCTGACTTTGTTTTCAGATCCACAGTATCATCACCTTTAAACCAGAATGTTTCCCCAGCAGTAATATAACGGTAATTGATTGTGGACGGGTATTTAATGGTGCAGTATATGTACACAGTTGATCCTTTGAAGGCACAGATCTCAGTAGAGGTGTACGTCACTCCCCAGTCATACTGACTCTGTACCACTGTAACACAGAGCACATCAGAAACAACAAACATTAATAACTGAATTTAACAATCAGTTATTAAGACAAAGTGGCTCATAATACAAATAACTTTTAGGTAAAACGTAACCTGGACTGTCCGACCGATTATCTGCAGTCATTGTCATAAACATTTCCTGAATTTTATAAGGTGTTTATCATATTTTAATGTTGTTTATATTTGTTACTTCTGGGTGTTTCTGTTTTTCAACACACAAGTAATCCAAACAGAAAATGAATAAAATGACATAACTTTACTTGAAAAGAGTAGAACAGCAGTAGGCAACATAAAAGATTCACAGATGTTCTGTATCCTTCTTCTCACAAGGTCATTTCTAACTCCTGTTCTAATTAAAAAAGTTATTTCTGAATGAAACCAGGGTGAACACAGGCACAGAGAAGTCCCTACATAAAGTCTTGCTCAGTTATAAACCCTATAGTAACGGTGTCTGTCCCCCGACCATCGAAATTATTTAAAAAGGTAAACAGAAGAGGAGCTGTGCATAAAAACCTCATAAAAATTAAAACCACAAGAGCAATAGTGCAAACGAATAGGAGAGTTAAATGTGGACTCTTAAACATCAGATCTGTCTCTTCTAAAGGTGTAATAGTAAATTAACTAATATCAGATTATGATATTGATTTATTTTGTCTTACTGAAACCTGGCTGGGTGATGGAGAATATGTTAGCCTAAATGAATCCACCCCCCCCAGTCATATTAATACTCACATTCCTCGAGGCACAGGCCGAGGAGGTGGAGTTGCAGCTATCTTCGACTCTAGCCTACTAATCAGCTCTAAACCTAAACTAAATTATAACTCATTTGAAAGCCTTGTTCTTAGTCTTTCACACCCAAGTTGGAAATCACTGCAACCAATTCTTTTTGTTATAGTGTACCGAGCACCTGGCCCGTATTCTGAATTCTTATCTGAATTATATTTGAGTTTTTGTCAACTTTAGTCCTTAAAACGGACAAAGTTATTATTGTAGGGGATTTTAATATTCACGTGGACGTTGAGAATGACAGCTTCAGTACTGCGTTTATCTCTCTGTTAGATTCCATTGGCTTCTCTCAGAG
>NC_060150.1:54881157-54886289 GCF_021292245.1 Micropterus dolomieu | reverse complement strand
ATTGGCTTCCAGTAAAATCCAGAATAGAATTTAAAATCATTCTTCTTACCTACAAAGCTCTTAATGGTCAGGCACCATCTTATCTTAAAGAGCTCATAGTACCTTACTACCCCACCAGAGCACTGCGCTCCCAGAATGCAGGGTTACTTGTGGTTCCTAGTGTCTCCAAAAGTAGACTAGGAGCCAGAGCGTTCAGCTATCAAGCTCCTCTCCTGTGGAACCAGGTTCCAGTTTGGGTTCAGGAGGCAGACACCATCTCCACATTTAAGAGTAGGCTTAAGACTTTCCTCTTTGATAAAGCTTATAGTTAGGGCTGGCTCAGGTGAGTCCTGAACCATCCCTTAGTTATGCTGCTATAGGCCTAGACTGCCGGGGGACTTCCCATGATGCACTGAGGTCCTTTCTCCTCTTCTTTCTCTCCCTCTCTACGCAACTTCATCCCATTATTGCATGTTACTAACTCAACTTCTTCCCTTTCCGGTAGTCTTGTGCTTTCTCGTCCCTCTCCTCTCTCCTCCTATCACTTCCTGCAGGTGTTTCTGGCTCTGGAGCTGTGGAGTCTGGATCTGTGGTTGCGAGTCACCTGCTGCCCCCATGTTCCTGCTCGACACCCTCGGCTACAACAACGACACTGCCTTACACACAAGACAAACACAGAGCAATCAGCTCAGGTAATATCTGTGGCGGTGTTGCAACCAAACTCTCCAGTGGAAGAGGCCCAGTCCCTCCTGAGTGGCAGCCGGTTATCTTACCACCAGCACCGGTCAGACAACGGTGTTGTCAGAGAATCACTAAGCTTGTCTATTGGATGCAAGAGCCTCACTATTTATTTTTGTTTGAAAACTTGAAATGACAATTTCTTCTTTACTTGCAGGGATCCAGAGGAGGGTTTTGTTAAGATAGGCTAAGGACTTTTGTGGACATTTGAACTGAGATGAAGACTCATTCACTGGTTGAACTGTGCGTAAGAGCACTCACAGATCAGACCTGTAGGTTATGAAGTGACATTAATTCCATACTATTGTTACTGTTAGTATAATGTTTATATATAGCTTAGTTAGTTCCTATATTCATTATAATTTCATATATAGTTTACCACTAGTACTAATCTTAATTCCACTTCAAGCTGTTTCTATTTTGGGGGGCATGCGAGTGATGTTGAGCACTGTTGTTGTTGTTCTTCTTGTTTTATTGACACCTTACCGGAGGGCAGCGTAGCAAACATTTCAAATAGGGCCTACGCCCAGTGGGTTTTATTTATTTATTAGACTACGTGTATGATGCTGCAGCTTAAAGCTCCTCTATGCTTTGTGTTTCACGTCATCTGCCACTGTGATTGTTTTCTAAGATGGAGTTGCTTTCATGTAGGTTACTGAAAAGATATGGGTCCTTTGTGCATGCAAACATGCATAATGTTTTTGTGCATAGCTTACACTGAACATTTAAAGGCAACATTATTTACATTAACTTATAAATAAAATGATTGATATTCCTTCATTTACCTTTGTGCGTAAGTGACAGACTGGGACAAAAAATTCGCCCTGGCATTTTCTGGCCCAGGCGGCCCACCAAAATCGGTGGAACACCCATCACCAATCCTTCCATTTAAGGGCTCCGCTTAGGAGTGTAAGGAAACACACGCATGAGACACTGCAATATTTATTGAAGAACTATTTGATAGGGGGGTCTGGCGTTTCTCCCTCAGAATATTTTGAGCATCAAACACTTGCAATCTGGAGACATTGCACCAATTTCTGGTGGAAATGTCTTTTCATAAAGGGAAGCACAAACTTCAGGTGGCATGTGACAATTCAGAATATAAAAATATAAAATAATGCAGTAATCAGTAGCTTATTATTTTTTTTGACAACGCAGAGGTTTCTTCTATATTTACATTGCAATGCAGGTTAATTTTGCAAATAAACCTTTCTCATAGCATTTTTATTTGTTAATTAACATTTATTAGTGCAAGCTCCAACCTCCCTGCTCCCTCCCTACAGGTGAGCTACTCCATGCTTCCCGCTTCACCTCCACTCTCCTCCTCCTGCTCTCTCTCTCCGGCTCTGTAATTTTTTCCCTCTGCTGTGCACTTCCGCTCCCTAAATGATGAAGCTACTGCAGCCCCGGTAGCAAACATATCGCGCATTTGGCGGCTTCCGTCTGAATTTTTTATTTTTTTGGCCCGCAAAGCAAGAAACAGAGACAATTACCCAATGGGCCGCCCCTGCCTGTCAAAGTTAATTTTTGCTGCTGTCAACACAGAGCAGTGACACATTACAGTGAGGTCAGATTGGGTCAGACAGCAGACAGTACAAAAGGAAGCAGGGTTTTGTGCAGATGATGATATGAGGGAAGTTGAATGTAAGACCAGTACAACTAAAAACCTTCAAGGTGATAGAAGTAGCTACAAATAGTCTGCAATCTTCTGCAACTGGGGTCACCTTAGGACACATCAAACAGGGATGTCCTCACTGGGTGAGGAGGAACAGTCATAAATGAAACCCCAAATATTCCATGTTTTCAGCATGTAAACGAATTCACATCAGGGGAGTTTCTACAATTGTACATAAAACCAATGTTTGAAGCGTTTCTGGGAAGTCTGCATTTTACACAACTCTGATTCACTTATTTCTACATGTAACCTTCAATCTACTTACAAGACCTACATTTCACAGATTCCCATCTTTTAATGCAATGAATGTAAGTTTAGATATTCAGTACCTGACACAGAGAGAAGGAAAACGACAAATCCTCTTTCTGCTGCAGTTAAACTCATAGCTGCTCCTCTCATCTCTCTGTGTGGCTTCAGAGACAATAAAACATGTCAGCAGATAAACTAATGTACACAGGAGATATACAGTACCAGTCACATCAATAAACAATTCGACTTACAGTGAAGAAGGACGCTGTCTTCAAACATGCTTTTCCTCTGTGTCAGCAAGCAGAAGATGAATATCTGGCTGTTAAATGACAAGATTTCCTTCCTCTTTTGATTATTTATATACACGATGGGCCAGAAGTCAGTTAACACCCACATCAAAATTAAGTTGAGACATTTTACAAACTATTAACCTAATAAGAGAGAATAGGAAAATAAACTCTAAAAACTAATTCAGGGGACCTTTAGTCATTACTTAAATATATACATTGTTGTGAAATAAAAAATCAAGTTCTGAGATACTGCTAGACTTTTTACATGTAATTGTTATTTTATTGCGCTTGGATGACACACAAATTATTCCTATTGATTGAACATTTTCAGTTAATTTTATGTTCTGTTAACGTAAAATACAATTTGTTGAGATTTAAACGGCACACAGTTTCCCTGTATTGCATGTGTGGGCGTGTTAAAGGCAGACGAGTGACTACCGGGCCTCAGCTGAAACTCACTGAAGCGTAATGTGTTGAATGGTAAGTAATTTTATGCTTAATTACACATATTTGCATTCGCTCAGGATTCTGTTGGTGATAGCCTACTGTAACCGAATACCGAAATCTGGAACTCCTTACTCTGAAATTTGAGCAGTGTTGACAGTACAGTCCGTTTGCCGAAGTAAAGTTATCTAGTAGCTGTAGCCTGTCATTGATTAAGTATGCTTAAATGCGGGAGTAATAGCTGGCCCGGCAGGCAGGGAAAACATCTTGGCAAGCTAACTTAATATGGGATTACCCATTAGCCACCGCTCCGGTTAGCATGTAGGCTAGCTATGTTTATAAACTACAAGTAACGTAGTTAGCTGGCTAATGTTAGCTAGACATGATTAGACTATGATTCAGATGAGAAGAAATACTAAAGATAACTCGCTAACACAACTTAACTCTTGCAGAGATCAACTTAATTATCATGTTCATGTTACTTAGAAATGTGTTTTATTGTGGCCAAAAAGCTTCTTGACCTAACTTAAAACATTATGTTGGATCAACTTAAATACTTGCATTCGTGTTGATAATTATTAAGTTCATGTTACTTAGAAATGCGTTTTATTGTGGCCTAAAGGGTAATTCACCATATTCAAAACATTGCTTTGAATTAATGTAATTCTGCCAGCAGTCTTAACTTAAAAATTCTAGTGGAAAACGTTAACAGAAAACAATCTTTTATTGTTTACCGTGTAGTGTAATGGCCTGTTGATATACTAAACCTGTTTTGCTGCCAATTTCCCAGTCCAAATAGATGGACTGCAGAAGTACGGGATGCAAAAAGTCTCTCTGCTCCAGGATGCTTCATTCCCTCTAAAGCGGATGTGATCTACACTTTATCAGAGGTGCTGAAGTGAACATTTGTGTGTGTACAAGTCAAACTATTTATATAGGCCTAACTGTTCTCTTACAGCACCCACTAGGTGCCAGTACTCCTCAACCACAAGATGAAACTAGTGAATATTATAAAATTAATGACTTTGCGCAATAACCACTTAATTTCCTGCATTCTGAACACAATGACACCTACACTCACCTACGGATTATTATGAACACCTGTTCAATTTCTCATTAAAGCAATTATCAACCAATCACATGGCAGTTGCTTCAATGCATTTAGGGGTGTGGTCCTGGTCAAGACAATCTCCTGAACTCCAAACTGAATGTCAGAATGGGAAAGAAAGGTAATTTAAGCAATTTTGAGCGCGGCACGGTTGTTGGTGCCAGACGGGCCGGTCTGAGTATTTCACAATCTGCTCAGTTACTGGGATTTTCACGCACAACCATTTCTAGGGTTTACAAAGAATGGTGTGAAAAGGGAAAAACATCCAGTATGCGGCAGTCCTGTGGGCGAAAATGCCTCGTTGATGCTAGAGGTCAGAGGAGAATGGGCCGACTGATTCAAGCTGATAGAAGAGCAACTTTGACTGAAATAACCACTCGTTACAACCGAGGTATGCAGCAAAGCATTTGTGAAGCCACAACACGCACGACCTTGAGGCGGATGGGCTACAGCAGCAGAAGACCCCACCGGGTACCACTCATCTCCACTACAAATAGGAAAAAGAGGCTACAATTTGCAAGAGCTCACTAAAATTGGACAGTTGAAGACTAGAATAATGTTGCCTGGTCTGATGAGTCTCGATTTCTGTTGAGACATTCAGATGGTAGAGTCAGAATTTGGCGTAAACAGAATGAGAACATGGATCCAT
>NC_060150.1:54830152-54881057 GCF_021292245.1 Micropterus dolomieu | reverse complement strand
TAGGAAAAAGAGGCTACAATTTGCAAGAGCTCACCAAAATTGGACAGTTGAAGACTGGAGAAATGTTGCCTGGTCTGATGAGTCTCGATTTCTGTTGAGACATTCAGATGGTAGAGTCAGAATTTGGCGTAAACAGAATGAGAACATGGATCCATCATGCCTTGTTACCACTGTGCAGGCTGGTGGTGGTGGTGTAATGGTGTAGGGGATGTTTTCTTGGCACACTTTAGGCCCCTTAGTGCCAATTGGGCATGGTTTAAATGCCACGGCCTACCTGAGCATTGTTTCGGACCGTGTCCATCCCTTTATGGCCACCATGTACCCATCCTCTGATGGCTACTTCAAGCAGGATAATGCACCATGTCACAAAGCTCCAATCATTTCAAATTGGTTTCTTGAACATGACAATGAGTTCACTGTACTAAAATGGCCCCCACAGTCACCAGATCTCAACCCAATAGAGCATCTTTGGGATGTGGTGGAACGGGAGCTTCGTGCCCTGGATGTGCATCCCACAAATCTCCATCAACTGCAAGATGCTATCCTCTCAATATGGGCCAACATTTCTAAAGAATGCTTTCAGCACCTTGTTGAATCAATGCCACGTAGAATTAAGGCAGTTCTGAAGGCGAAAGGGGGTCAAACACAGTATTAGTATGGTGTTCCTAATAATCCTTTAGGTGAGTGTATCTGTCAATACTTTTAAATGTCCCGCCTTATCCATGCTGTGATTGGTCGGTTCACGACAAGTGACATTGACGAGCTACATTCAGCTCACGGCTACTTGAGAGGCACCTTGAGCTTCTCTTCTCCCTCGTCTCTCTCTCTGCCAACAGAGTTTAGCAAGCAGAGAGAACAGGAGCGTCACATAGCGCCCAGAGTACCTGATATGGAGAGAGCAGCGGAGAGTACTGGCAACTTGGGAGAAGTCCCGGTACGCAAGAAAATGTCCCGGTATGGCAAAGAGTAAAATGTTGAGGTACCGGGGCGTTCTGGCCCACTTCAAGCACTGATATAAGCTATAAAAAAAAAATAAGCTACTGATTACTGCATTACATTCTATTATATTTTTATATTCTCATTTGTCACCTGCCACCTAAATTTTGTCCTTCCCTTTATAAAAATAAAGACATTTCCACCATAAATTGGTGTAGAAAATGTCTCCAGAATTCAGGAAATTGAGTGTCTTCTGGGGGAGGACCCCCAGAGCCCCCTATCTAATATTGCATAATATAAATAAATTTTAACTGAATTCAGGTAAATTAAGTTAATTTATCATTGAGGTGAAAAGGTGCCATATGCACATTAAGAATGACTTCAGGCTACTTCAGGCTCAGCTGGGATTAAATTAAATGAGAGAAACATATCTGACAGCAATACAGAATGCCTGACAGCCTTACTGCATTATATTACACTATATTCTTCTTATTTTGAATTGTCACCTGAGACATTTCCTCAATAAACTGGTGCAAAGAAATTCACCACAATGCAGGAATTTAAGTGTTTAAAACCCAAATTTTTCAGGGGGAGGACCCCCAGACCCCCTGGTTAATATTATCAGTGTTAATTATTATCAATAGTAAATATAAAATTCATAATAAATTTAGGCTATATATATAATTTACTGTTGCTTTATAGACGTACTTTGGTTAGGCAGCAATGGGGAGTGGGGGGTTAAAACATGAAAGATTTCAGTGCTGGGCTAAGCCCCCAATGTTTCAAGAGCCTGGAAACGCCCCAGGAAGTAAGACATAAAATATGTCTTCTTGTAATTTGGGTTGTGACCCTTTAAAACAGGCAGTAGAGGGAGCACTCAGAGTGATGAAGCCTGAATGTGCCACACTTAAGCTTCACCACTAGAGGATAGTGAAACATCACAGATACTGAATCAGGACTCAAACATTTTACCATCAATCACTGATTGTGATCACTAACTGAAATTTAAGTTTACTTTTGTAGCTTTATTTTCACATTTTTTAAATTAAAAATATGCATAAATAAATATAGAATTTTAACTTGTTTACCCTTTTTATAATTTAACCTGTATTTATTTTTAACAGGAAAGTCCCACTATGACACAGTCTCTTTTACAAGGAGTCCTTTTACATGGACATATATATGATATAACTCACTAGTAGGAGTAGATTGATTCATCATTTGCAATCATTTCATGCTGTCTGTTAATCAGTCAGTGCAATCCACCTCTGACGTGCCACAGAAAAACAGTCTGGAATGTACACAGGAAGTTTTATGTGTGGATTGCTCCATATTAAAATGTGAATCAGGTCTGTTGCAGTAAACGTGTGTGTATGTGCAGATGAATGTTGAAAACTTATCTAACACAATAAATAGCTAGAAGTATTACAGAATATGCTGCCCATTTTAAAATAAAATAGTCCCTGTTTACCCCTTTAGTTTGGAGTAGTTGCAGGTACACTGGCAGTAAAACCCCTTTTTCAATATGTTAAATATTATCTTGAAGAAATGTGGCTCTGAACTGAAGTTGGAACCTCTGGATAGAAAAGGATGAATAAACCTGGATAATAATTTTGCCCAGCTGGTGACATTTGTCAGTTGTAGATTCTGCAGTAAAATCATTTTTCTCTTATTTTTCTACAGTGATAAAAAAAATCAAGATGTTAAATAGTCTGTAACCTAAACCAAGTGTTTTAAGTCGCCTAAACCATATAGCTTAAATCTTCCAGTCATTGAACATGTTGCAGATTTGTTTAGTATGTTATAGTTGTGAAAATAACAAATATAAAAAGAAATTCAAATCTATAACATTCACACAAATTAAGGCATTTAAAAGAAAACTATGATTTATTACAATTACAGTAGTAGCCTTTCAGTTGTGATAATACTGTACTGATTTCTTTTATTTTGTCTTGTGTAATAATGTATTGTGACCCATTTTAAGCTTAGCACTCTTGGAGGAAGAGTGCCTCAAGTTCCTGATTTGTGGACATAATGTACCAATTTGATATTTTCATTTACTTTTTTTGCATTGAATAGCTTCCTCTTTTTTTCTTTGTGTTCTGATGTGTTTGGGAACCCGACTCACGTCTGGGCCACCTTTATGACACACAAATGCTCTATTGTTTGTACTGGCTATAATTTCACAGTTTCATGAGTGTTGAAGTTACTGCAACTACAAGTAATTGACCCTGATTCTGGTGTCATTTCATGTGAATGTATGCCAGTGAAGATTTCTGGGAGAGGCAGATAATATTTAGCTCTTTTTCAAAGGTGGCAGCAGTCTAGCTGGTATAGAAGTAAATGAATAAGTGAGTGTAATTTTCAACAGCTCAAATAATTGACATTAAAATCTTTACAATCGAATCAGTTTTCACCCTAATATAAATTGGGAGATTACTGAGCTACAAAACTGGTTTAGTGAAGTTTTAAAATGACCACCCAAGACTTTGAATATATGTATCAAATAGCAGAAAATTGACCCCCTTGTACCCAGTCCCCCCTCTAATTGTGGCTGGACAGACGTGTGACTCATGTATGATGCATCATTTGACACATCAGATTGCTTAAAAGATCTGCCTTTATACCACCATGAGTTCAAGTAGATGAACTATATTAGTATGGGCTCCAAAAAGTCACAAGCAACCTGTAGGTAAGGCTCAGTTTGGAGTCTGCCTTAACATCATGTGCTGACACCAAGGCCAGCAGCTGGAGGTACTTTAGGGGACTTTTTGTTTCAGTAACTATAACTCACTGAATGTTTTGCTAGAGTTTTCAAATTTGTATACAAAGTACCCACATTTGTTCACTACAAATGGCACCAATTCAATCCCCTACTAGGATATCACAGACCTCGTGAGTTGATGTCAAATGCAATAATGTTCACTTGTTACAACCTACCCCAATAGCGAGATAAGTTGTAACAATCACACAAAATAATCAAAAATAGATGCCACACTATATGATATGCTTCCAAAACAGGTAGTGATATCAAAGAACAATGTTTCACTCTGCTTAACAGACTTTGTCTGATGACTCACCCGCATGTACAGTATGTGTATCTAAATTTATCTATAGAATAAACTTACTTAAAAATATACTTAATAAACACTACTAAAGTGTAATTAATCATCTCTGTACATCCTTAGGTCTAACAAAAAAGAGGTGTGTGTGTGTGTGTGTGTGTGTGTGTGTGTGTTAATGTGTGTATATTCTTATTCAGAGTCATAGTCAGTGCTTATTCCAGCACTTCTATATTTTACTCTTTGGCGTTTCGTATTTTATCATATCATATTTCTCATAAGCTGCCCGTACACATTTCTACCCTCTCCACCGGCGGAGACCAAGTAGGGAAAAGGTCCAGTGACAATACACACCGCAACATGTGTACACCATGTGAATGGGGAGTACTGTTCACAATGCTGACAAATTAATGATGGTAACCCTGTAGTGCAGGTTTGGTGGATCCAGACTGCAAAGGGCACTCTGTAAAATATTAAAATCAAGAAAGTACCTAGTTTTATGTATCGTGGATGGTTGTAACACTTTTTAAAGAAGACAAGCCACCCCACCACTGTCAGCCAATGTTTAGCTAGCGGTATTACCATAGTGGTTTGAAACCTGAAAGGAAAAAATGCATCACATGTTGCCTAAGAAACTATATTTCAATCTAATATAAATCAAACAATTCTATCTGCAACAGTATAGACACTAAACAAAAAATAGTCTTGGTCAAAAACTTTACTTTCTTACCTCAAAATAATTTTTTCCCCCCATATATTCTGAATACTCCTCTTTCCAGACTTGATAACCACCATGCTTGATCGGGAAAGAAGCAGGTAAATACTGAAATGATCACCTAACTCCTATCTTATCTCTATTTGGTGGAATTGGAGATGTTACAATCCTACCCGGTCTCCCCTACTACACTTTGGGCCCGATTTACTAACATCTCGAATAAAGAGTACTAAATTGTGTGTGAATTCTAAAATATTGCACGTGCAATTGCATTTACCTGATATTGGTGATTTACTAAGAATTATTGTGTAGATGACAACAGGAGCAAACACAACGGAGGTGGCAGTATTTAAATGAGGGTTTTGCGTGTTTTAATGGTTTCCACCATGGAGAGTCGGGAGGGAAAGCAGCCACTGCGTAAAAACCTTGGTTTGTTTCGTTCATTGAGTCCCGAGTATGTGGAAATCGTATGTATCGGCCCATCCTGCATAAGATTGCACTAAATACAGCACACCTGAAAAACTGCTTTGTGAAACGCCAGCAGAAACATATTTTACATTTTCCTTAATAACTCACAAACTACTTGAGATACACTAGTCATCTTTTGATACAAGAAACATATATATGTGCACTAATTAATGATACAATTGATATATTTTCACTTATAGGAACAAGACCCCCTTGGCGGGGGCAATTGTTGCAGTGTGTGGGGGCAATTGTAACACTGAAAAATAAGTCATATTAACCCACTGCATCTCAAGTAAAAGCTTAGGCTACCTTAAAATAATTACTTTACAGCTAATAATGTTACCTAAGAGTTTTTAAATGGTTCTAATTATTTTAGATGTCAGGCACCCTCTGCTCTCTCTGTTCTAACTTCATAAAATTGCTTTTTACAAGTATAGTCATTCTCTTTGGTTTTGCTGGGTCTTATACCATCAACTACTTCAATAACTATAATCAACTAAGTCCACTATACAGACAAACTGACAATGAAAGGAACTTTACTTTTGCAGACCTAGGCCTATATAATATTCACACTTTCTGTTAAACACATATAAAACACACACTATTTTATACAAAGAATGTTGGCCTATGTTAATTGGTTATTTGTTTATACTAGAACAAATCCATTTCTTTTAATACACCCTTTTTTAATATGGTTTTACATTTATATTTAGTGAAATATGTCTATTTTCAAAACAGACAGACAAGCTGCTAACACTGGGCCATGTGGCTTGCATGAATGTTAATACAACAGTATTGCATAAAGAACAAAATCAGACGTACACTCACCTAAAGGATTATTAGGAACACCATACTAATACTGTGTTTGACCCCCTTTCGCCTTCAGAACTGCCTTAATTCTACGTGGCATTGATTCAACAAGGTGCTGAAAGCATTCTTTAGAAATGTTGGCCCATATTGATAGGATAGCATCTTGCAGTTGATGGAGATTTGTGGGATGCACATCCAGGGCACGAAGCTCCCGTTCCAGAGGATGGGTACATGGTGGCCATAAAGGGATGGACACGGTCAGAAACAATGCTCAGGTAGGCCGTGGCATTTAAACCATGCCCAATTGGCACTAAGGGGCCTAAAGTGTGCCAAGAAAACATCCCCCACACCATTACACCACCACCACCAGCCTGCACAGTGGTAACAAGGCATGATGGATCCATGTTCTCATTCTGTTTACGCCAAATTCTGACTCCATCACCATCTGAATGTCTCAACAGAAATCGAGACTCATCAGACCAGGCAACATTTTTCCAGTCTTCAACTGTCCAATTTTGGTGAGCTCTTACAAATTGTAGCCTCTTTTTCCTATTTTTACTGGAGATGAGTGGTACCCGGTGGGGTCTTCTGCTGTTGTAGCCCATCCGCCTCAAGGTTGTGCGTGTTGTGGCTTCACAAATGCTTTGCTGCATACCTCGGTTGTAACGAGTGGTTATTTCAGTCAAAGTTGCTCTTCTATCAGCTTGAATCAGTCGGCCCATTCTCCTCTGACCTCTAGCATCAACAAGGCATTTTCGCCCACAGGACTCCCGCATACTGGATGTTTTTCCCTTTTAAAACCATTCTTTGTAAATCCTAGAAATGGTTGTGCGTGAAAATCCCAGTAACTGAGCAGATTGTGAAATACTCAGACCAGCCCCTTTCCCATTCTGACATTCAGTTTGGAGTTCAGGAGATTGTCTTGACCAGGACCACACCCCTAAATGCATTGAAGCAACTGCCATGTGATTGGTTGATTAGATAATTGCATTACTGAGAAATTGAACAGGTGTTCCTAATAATACTTTAGGTGAGTGTATATAGAATGTGAAAGTGTATGTTTATAGAAGGTAGCAGAAGTTGTGATGGTATTGCAGTGGACATTACAAAACCAGTTGTGATCATTAACCTAAAAGACATATATTAAACAAAAAGAGAGAAATGTAGACTACTCAAAAAGATGACAACACTCATTCTCATATGTGTGTTGATAGTCACTGTGGTCATTCTTTCTCTCCATACTGGCTGTGAAATTATCTTCTCCTACTCCAACTCCAGCGTTAGAGATCGAGGATAAAATCCATGGTCTGCAAAATACATTCTGTGCAAAAATACATTGTAAAGCTCAGCTGAAGCTAATAAGGTGCTTCAGCAGTATGACTAAGCTAAATCCCTCTTTGAAGACTGTTGGTTTTGTCCTTTATCTTGAATATTGGTGGCAAGGGATCACATTATGACCAGTATAGACAGAAGGTTAGTGGATAAATCATGACAACCATTTAATCATCTTGTATCTGTTCTATCTGTAAACCAAACTGTCATTACCGTTAATTGACAAGCTAAGTTTGAAAGAGGGGCCTAGGCCACACATTCAACACTTATTCTACTCAACAGTGTATAAAAGGAAGCTGAGCTTTACTGTTAGGGTTCAGAAATCAAATAATTTATGGTATATTTTAATTTGCAAAATGTATCTGAGACATGATGTTGTCCAGGTGTTTTATATTATCTGTTGGCCACTTGTACAAGAAAACAGCATTAATCCCAGTGTGACACTACTGTATGTGTAACAACTGCTCAAAGCTAATCACAAACAGAAGTAGTGACATAGGGCACTCCTGCATGTCATTCTCTCAGTGGCAAAAGGTTAAGATCTATGTGACTACTGACCCAAATTATTTTCTGTGGGGCAGAATACAGCAGCAGGAACCACTTGATAAAACCCTTTTCAATTCTGATTTTTTAATCAAAAGGCACCAAAGAAAAGGCCACAACACTGATAATGACGATGATGTTCCTGGATGAAGAGCTGCTCACTTCGGGGCAGTATTGTCACTGTTATATTTGACAGTTGTGTACACCACACTGTCCGCCTCCTCTTCAACCTCTTGTCTTTGGGGCTGAGCTGGTGTGATATTGGAGTAGAGGGGATCTGCCTGTTTCTTAGAGAAGTGGACGCTGGCATAATGAACGTTATCCTCTGCTGGTTGTTTCTATAGACATTAGACAAATAAGATTACTTGTATATTTGTGTGGCTGACACTAACTTAAAACACTAGTGGAGAGGATTTTTAGGACAAGAAATGTTACACTTTGGTAGATCTTAAATTAAATACAATTGTCAATCAGCTTTCTTAGAAACTCAGTGATGTTTTCTCCCTGCTGTCACTCTTTAAAGATGAGGTTGAAAAGTTTTAGCTTGCATAAGAAGAAGAATGAATCAGAACTATGAAAAGCAAGTGCTGATAGTTTCTCCTGTCTAGTTGTTGATATCGTATCTGTCCTTGGGGTATTACTGTAATTACTTCACTTTCCATTGCTGTGTTAAATGTGGAACCATATTTTGTGCTGATCTCACTCACCTGTGGATTTCCGTCTGGTTTGTCTTTAGGCTCAGGCGGTTGCTTAGTGGTCCTGTCTTTCCTGGTTGGGAGAACGAATGCAAAAAATAAATTGACAAATGAATTAATTGTAGAATTTACTTCTCAAAATGACTGATTATTGTTCAATATTTGACTAAACAATGATTGATGCTCACCTAATCCAGAGGATGACAGAGATGACTATGAGTAGTACGAGAATTAAAATAGCAGGGATTGTTCCAGCAGCTATTAATATCCATTGTTCTGGAAAATGGAATCAAATGAAAACACTGTAGTTAATTGGGGTGTTACTGGGTGTTTGAGCTGAAGAGTACTTACTACTTAAAATCCTTACAATAAATATGTTTTTTCTTAACGCAGATACAGACACCCATCCTTTTACATGTCTACTTTTCTACTAAGTGAAAAAAAGTATTATAAAGAATGTGGGGCTGCAGACTACAAGCATCAGATGCAATGGAAAAACTTACCAGCCTTAACAGCTAGATATAAGGTGAACTTAAGACGTCCTCTTCTGTTCTGGGCTTCGCAGTAATAATTCCCATTGTATTCAGCTATAAAGTGTGTGATGGTGAAGTTCTGTCCTGATGCTTTTGGTGAGTCTTCATTCTCCTTGTACCAGGTATAATTAGCTGCTGGGTTAGCATCACTGCTGCAGGTCAGAGTCACTGAACTGCCCTCCACTATCTCAGCAGAGGGACTCACTGACACAGAGGGAAGCTTTGGAGCATCTGGAGGACAATAGACGAATACATTTGATTCATGTTTGCATGCATGATACAGGCAGACTTTTGTGTCGTTACAATAAACTTGTCAATCACATGACTTACACTGGACATCTATAAATTCAGTTGAAGTGTTGATCTGTCCGTATTTATTCTCAGACTTGCAGTAGTAGATTCCTTTGTCCCCAGAGGTGATGGAGGTGAAACGATAAATGCCTTGTGGTCCTTGAATCAGTCTTTGGTTCTCCTTGTACCAGGTGTATTTAGCTGCTGGGTTAGCATCACTGCTGCAGGTCAGAGTCACTGAACTGCCCTCCACTATCTCAGCAGAGGGACTCACTGACACAGAGGGAAGCTTTGGAGCATCTGGAAGAAATGTGGTAACATTTTACATTTACTTTTATTCGTTTAGCAGACGCTCTTATCCAAGCGACTTACATTTAAGAAACAACATACAAGCATTGATGCTTGTATGTTGTTTCTCAGAAAGCATGAAATACAGCACAAGATCTACAACTGACAATACATACTAGTAAGAGCAGCAATAAATACTACTAAGAGCTAATAGCACATCTCACATCAATATATAGGGAAAGTGAGAGTTAACAAAAAAGAATTACAAGATAATTGTAAGGGGATAGAAGAAGAAGAGCACAGGAAAAAACTGCCTGACAAATTTAAATAAAATAAGCTGTTTTATTCACATTTCACATCAATGATGTATTCAGATGTCCTCCTCCCAAGCTGGTTCTCAGCTGCACAGTAATACTCTCCAGAGTCAGAGGACTGGATGGAGCTGAAGACAAGTTTTGGTTCTTTGCTGAGAAGTTTTTCTGAATTAAGATTTGTCTTGTACCAGGTGTATTTAGCTGCTGGGTTAGCATCACTGCTGCAGGTAAGAGTCACTGAACTGCCCTCCACTATCTCAGCAGAGGGACTCACTGACACAGAGGGAAGCTTTGGAGCATCTGGAGGTAAAATAGGTTTAGCATCTTCACAGTGAAAGTTCATACAGCCAATAGTTTGCATAAAGTTTGAACAACTGATAAAACACAATAATCAAATATTAAACAAACAAGGTAGTGGATGTTGATTCCCTCTTGGTCATCCAAATTGTTACCATGGGTAAACATTTGACATTTTGTTTATGACAATGAAGTGAACTCACACAGTGGAGGAGAACGGAATCCCTCGTGTCCTTTCAAAGCACAGGAGATATTGTCTCCAGGATACAACTGGCCTATATAAGAAGAAGTTTCTTCAGGAACTTTCTGTCCATTTTTGAACCACACGTAAGAGAGTGCACTATCTGGACTGCAGCTACTGTCACACTTCAGCTCTGCCTTGGTGTAAGACTGATTGACTGTTATTCTGGTCACCTGCATCTGGAGAGCTGGACATGTTAGGAAGTACACAAAGTCACTGGTTACTAAAAAACACACATCCAAACACAGTAAACACAGTGGGGAAAAAAATTGCATTACTTAAACTTTTGATTGATTATCCAAGTACTGAATATCATGTAATCAAAATCAAAAGTTCTTCTTCATTACTAATTCATTAATATAACTTGTATAGGGATGGTCTCAACAAGTATTGGATGGATTTTCATGAAACATTGCACAAACATGAATGTTCCTTATTGGATGATATCTTTTGACTTTAGTTATTCCCTGACTTTTCATCTAGCGTCACTGTGAGGTTCACATTTTTAGTTTCAAGCCAAATGTCTCACTTTAAAGGACTTCTATGAAATATGGTACAGACATTCATGTCCTACTTGGAATGAAATTAACTTCCACCATCACCAGGTCAAAATGAGTCAAATACTCCAAAAATTTCCACAATTTATTACAACTCTTAGCCTGAGCTGTACATTGTGTTTAATGCTAATTAGCAAATGTTAGAATGTTAACACACTAAACTAAGATGGTGAACATGTTAAACATACTTAAAATCCACATGTTAATATTGTGATTGTGAGCAAGTACTTATGCACTGCTGTAACTACATATAAGCAGTGGTGTTTCTAATGCTTAACATTTCAAACTAAATTAAGAAACCTTAATGTTACCTGTGACAGACAGAGTGACTCCAGGTGAACCAGTATATTTCCCACGTTCTTGGTTTGTTATGAACCTGAACTTGTACTCAGCTGAGTCGCTCTCTCTCAGGTCTGTGATTCTCAGAGTGCAGCGGTTCTTATCACAGATATATGTCACGCGACCTGAATACTCCGGGTCCGATCTCAGATCCACATAAACATTGTTAATATCTTTCGTAAACCAGAATGTTTTCTGAACTACGAGAACAACACTTTTATATATTGATGGGTATGTGTAGGTGCAGTTTATTTCCACAGTTGATCCTTTGAAGGCACAGATCTCAGTAGAAGTGTAAGTCACTCCCCAGTCATACTGACTCTGTACCACTGTAACACAGAGCACATCAGAAACAAAAATCAGATACATAACCACAGACAACAGTGTTGGATATTGTATGAAAATGCTTCATTATGTAAACCGGCTAAATGACATTTCCCAAATCAACTTAAGCTTTTTTCTCATCCCATACATCTTCAAACACTTTGCTCAGTGGTGGAGCCGTAGAGCAGCTCTAGCCAACATACATCAAAAATGTAAAACGTAAACATCATGTCTGTATCAAAACCATTAGGTCAAACCAACATCGACTTAATTGTGGACGTTCGATATAGGTTCAATATGTGACCACTGGACACATTTTGGGAGAGTGAATGTCCAAGAATAAGGTAATGTAATAATGCTTAGTCTGAGCCACTTTTGGGCACACCTTCCAGCACCTATCTGGACTTTTTTACACACGTAGCTCCGCTTTAATCTTGAGAAGCTGCAGAGCTGCAGTCTCTATTTGTTCAACTTACACTGTAAATTTCCAGCTAAACTGGGGCTTTTTGAAGACCATTTTCTCTCTCTCTCTCTCTTTCTCTGTCTCGCCTGTCATTCACCAGTCTTGTGCAGAGTTTAGCGTGCATGCGGTGCTGTCGACATCTACATGCACTTCGGGGTTCCTCACAGGTCTATTTCAAGTAGCAGGCTATTTAAAAATGATAAAATATTCTTTGTGTGGTTCATCAATGGTGATAAATTATCCAAAAGTCGAGGTGCGGACAACTCTAGTGAAGCCGGGGCTCAGTCTCTCTCTCAGTCTGCAAGTGCTCCTCTTCCGCCACCACACACACCTACACATGTGCACTGATGACCCAGGGTTAGGGTTACAATTTTGGATTTATTTACGCACTTTTAAAAACATTTATTGAAAGTTTTATTCTTTTTACATGTTTATTTACAGCATTAAACGTTGAAATGTGTATTTTAATAGGCTGTATATTAACTTGCTGGGAGAAAACTGGCAGTTCTATGTAAAATCAGAATCAGAACAGATGGCATGATCCTTGTTTCGCTGCAAAGCTTCCACTGTGAGATTGACAATCGAATCACGCTCCGCCCATTGAAGCATCGAATCTTCGACTATTTGGGGTCAGCCCAATAAAATAATATTTCTGATACCAACGTTTCCTGCTCTAGGATCGATACTCATATAAAAGGATCGATATCTAAACTCAGTGATTTGGAGTGAGTGTGTCTTACTGTCACCAGGATGGTCTAATTATACTCGGTTGATAGCGCTACGGCTGCAGCCCTTTACATTTCCCTCGATTGAATACTGACTCTGGCTGACTGTAAAAGCAGTCACGTCTGGCTGTATTTTTTATTTTTTTTGCAACAGTTATCTAGTAGCGGCTAATGTAGCCTTGAGCTGCAATAAAGATGAAGAGCAGGTTACAAAGGGCAGGTAACTCCACACCCACAGAGTATTTTCATTTTCAGACTTGTAGTCTTCAGCTCCATCCTACTCAAGCGACATAACTCGAGGCAATTTATCAGATTTCACACATCTCCCTCTGGAGACTCAAAAGGCTTTAACTAATTTTTTTTCACGTTAGTTAATTAAATTTAAATGATAAAACACTCTGGCCCCTCAAAATTGAACACTAAGGCTGTACCCAACTAAGGATTTACATAGTCAAATCAGAATTGTGAAGTCTTGCCTATAGTCGACTGATGGTTGAATCATGTACTGCTTTAATCTTGATAAGCTGCAGAGCTGTAGTCTATAGTCACTGTAATTTACACTGTATATTTCCAGCTAAACTGAGTCGCCTGCCATTCACCAGTCTTGTGCAGAGTGTTGTATGCATGCAGTGCGGCCGACAGCTGCATGCCAGTCACGGTTCCTTGCGGGTCCATTTCAAGTACTATTTAAAAATTATGTAATATTCTTTGCGTGGTTCATCAATGGTGATACATAATCCGAACGTCCCACAAGGTGTGGACAACTCTGCACAACAACGGTAGGGTTAAGGCTTCGTCTATACAGCAAGTTCCTCTTCTGCCACTACACATTCACACACACATAGACGCTTTGCTTACATATGCGCACTTTAGGGTTAGGTTTACAATTCTGGATTTATTCACGCACTTTAAAGACATTTATTAAAAGCTTTCTTTTTTCAATTTTTTTTTATCTACAGCATTATATATTGAAATTTATATTGTAATCAGCACTATATTAACTTATTGGGAGAAAACTGGTAGTTCTATGTAAAATCAGACGTTGAGCACCCCCATATCGCGAAAATGGCATGATCCTTGTTTCGCAACAAAGCTTCAACAGTCGAATCAGGCTCCACCCATCGAAGCATCTAATCTTCGACTGTCTGCCCTAATAAACACATGAGAAAAATGTGTTCTTCTCAAATAGGACAGACCATTAATAATCAGCTCCATGTGCAGCATCATATTTGTTTGTGGTTATTTGGATGTTTACGTCCTTTTTCAAGCAAGTACTGCTGAAAAGGGCAATAGACCTTTATGGTTTTTTGCATGATGTGTCATGAATCCTGCATCTGGGTTCTAGCATAACTCCTGACATGATGCCACAGTTAACAACAAGTTAAACATGGTTTGGATTTACAGCACAACAGTGTGAAATGTACACATGCTGTCTACAGTTAATCCACATGTGCACTAGGGCAGCACAACAAACAGTCTGAAGATTCAGCAAAGGAACAGGATTGTATTGGACCTGTGAACCTTAATTCACTACTGGACAAATATTACAGACAATGAATTGTTGTTGTGCTTGTTTTTTTTTTCCCCCTCTGCGTTTACTTTTTAGTCAGGTTGTTGTTAGGGGAATAGCAAACTGCAGAGAAATACAGAACAAGGTTGGCAAAGTTCATAAGAACATAATAAATGGTCAAATTATTGTTGAATCTGCAGAGCATACTGGCTGAACTGGTTTGGTGCTGATGGATGAATTGAGAAATAATTTGCATTTCACAGTAAACGGGGAATGAAATGTTCGCTGTCTGACATATTAATTTGCATCGATGCCGAATAGTTTGCATTTTCTTTTGCCAGTTTTCTGGAAAATTAGTTGGTAGCCTGGTATTAGTTGGTATGACAACACATATAACATGTAGGATGTTGGTAAATGTCAACGGTCTTTCATCCTTACCCTTAAAATCTACAAAACTTTACAAAGTGCAGGTAAAATAATACAGAGATACGCATGTATAAAAACTTGAAGACTATAAACACAGACACTCAAGATATCTGTTCTTAAAGAAACAGAATGAACATTGGGTTATTTTTCTTTCTTAAACTCATAAGAAGGTGATTCAAATAAAGTTGCAAATTACCCATAATGTAAATGTAGATTTACCTGGCACACAGAGGAAGAAGACAACAAATCCACTGGCTGCTGCTGTTAAACTCATAGCTGCTCCTCTTGCTGCGTGGCTTCAGAGATGATAAAACATCAACAGGTGAATAATGGTCACATGAAATAAACCAGTAACATTAATAACTAAGAACAAATAAAGATGTGGTCTGGGAAGGTTACTTTACCCTGTGGCCAGTAAGCAGAGGACAGAGATCTGGTTGTTAACAAACAGCCCGCCCACCTTCCTTCCTCTTTATTTTATTAACATGTAGGATGTTGGTAAATGCCTAGATCAGTTACTGTTCTAGAAATGAGACTGGCAACAGCAATACAGAGTTGAACACAGTGTAGTCCCAAAACCAAATCTGAAGGACACGTCCTGTCAGGGGATATTTCACCTTAACCTTAGCAAGTAAGGTTATTGACTATCTATATCTATCTATCCTTTGGATTCTTTTACCTGCAAATCCTTTTTACAGCAGCAGTTGCGCTGCAATTGAAGGAGGCTTGTTAATGACATCAAAAGCCTGTCGAAATGAGTCACACCCTGCTAATATGAATACATTTTAAAATTACTTTTTGAACAATAATTTGATATTCCTCCAAAAAAAAAGAGGCAAAACAACACTAATAGACAATATATTTACAAATATCATACATAACAATACAAAACAGACATGGTAATAAACCAATTTCCAAAAGGGTGAGGACAGAAGAAACAATGGAGGCATTAAAAGTTGATCTGCTAGCACAAGACTGGGAGTTTATAGACAATGAAAAAGATGTTGACAAAGCATATGAAGAATTTGTAAAAATTGTCCAATTAAAAGAAGAAAAGAAAAACAAAATGATAGACTGTGGATTTCCAAAGGATTACAAAACACCTATGAAAAGAAAAATACACTTTACAGAGAATTTATAAAACACAGAACTATACCGAAAAAACTATACCGAAAACAAATATAAGAAATATAACAATAAATTATATTTATTATATATATTATGAGAACTTGTAAGCAAGAATACTACACAAAACTATTAGATAATAATAAAAACAATATTAAAGGTATGTGGAACATTTTAAATAATATTATTAAAAATAATAGTAGACAGGCTACTTATCCCCATTACTTCATTGATAATGATAAAAATATTAATAACATGGAGGGTGTGGTTAATTGTAAATTTTTTGCAAATGTGTGACCAAACTTAGCTGAAAAAATCCCGGTTCCACAAACATTAGAAATTAGATATAATAATCTAATAGAAAGAATTCCCAGTTCAACATTTCTGACAGCAGTAGATGAAAAAGAAATAATAGATATTGTTAAAGAATTTAAAAACAAACCATCCACTGATCACAATGGAATAGACATAAAAATTATACAAACAGTAATACAGGGGATCGCCAAACTACTAACGAACATCTGCAATTTATCATTTCTAACCGGTCAATTTCCAACAAAAATGAAAATAGCAAAAGTCATTCCTCTATACAAAACTGGAAATAAACACCACTTTACAAATTACAGGTCTGTCTCTCTACTGCCACAATTTTCAAAATTTTTGAAAAATAATTTAACAACAGATCAGAGAAATTCATTGATAAAAACAAACTACTCACTGATAGCCAATATGGATCTGAGTTCATAACAGAACTCATTGAAGAAATCACAAACTCCACAGACAAATAGAAATATGCAGTTGGGGTATTCATTGATCTCAAAAAGCATTTGATACAATAAATCATGAAATCTTAATCAGTAAACTGGAACGATCAGGGGGGTAATTCTAAACTGGGTAAGTAGTTATCTGAGAGACATACAACAATTTGTGAAGATGGGAGATTATTCATCTGAATGTCTGGGCATGGCTTGTGGTGTACCCCAGGGGTCAGTGTTGGGACCAAAGTTATTTTATTTTTATTATAAAAAGTTTGAAAATGAAAATGATCTCCTTGACCATTTTACTCTGGACGGGAGGTGCAGACGTAGCAAAAAGTCTGCGTTTTAAAACGAAAACGTATAATGTGGATGTAGTTAAGAAGGTGGCAACACTGAGGTTAGGAATCCTGTGTATTCCTTAGGACAGACACAGCAAAGTGCAGCATTGAGACAACAATCAAAAATAACAAGATATGTGAGTTGTGAAAACTATGCTTGTTTGGTTTCTTAAATAAGGTGTGTAAAAAATCTACATTTATCCAACAGACCAGAGATTCATGTTGCATTCACATTGTTTTTGTTGACTGTGCTGTACAGTGCAAATGAGTCCTCCCCCTCTTCTTGACATCTTGTTTTGTGAAAGTGAAAATAAAGAATTCACAGTTAGATTCAAATCCAATGTTTATGTTTTTATATGGTGATTAAAATGTTCACATTAAAATGCTCACCCCGGGGCACTGTCATGTTTGACAGTGGTGTAATCAACACTATCCTCCTCGTCCTCTTCCTCTCTTGGTCTGTGGGGCTGAGCTGGCCTGATGTTGGAGTAGAGAGCATCTTCATGGTTCTGAGAGAAGCAGATGCTGGCGTAGTTAAGGTCATCCTGCTGTTCTGCTGCTTGTCTCTGTGCTGCATCTGAAGGGCTGTCATACACTGGACCCATGTTTTGCTGGTGAAACAAACATAACGCTAGCTAATCTACATGTTTATTGCACTGGTGCGCAGTTTTTTTCCTTCTCTTTACAATTTATTACAAACCAGGTTGTGAGAGACTTTTTTACTGAGCTAAGCAGCTGTAGGTTAGTGTTTTTACTGTGCCAATCTCTACTTGTCATCAGCAGAGGTCTACATTAGCACTAGCTCTGTCTTTACCTGTCTCTGGCTGCTGGCTCAAACTTACCACTGTGACTGTACTGTACATACACCTACCTGCTCTATATGCTTCCACATACCCATACCACACTGTACATGTCTGACCTATAGTGTATTCATAAAAATGTTTTCCATTTCATAACCCCAGCTGTTTGTTGCAACATGTCCTAATACCTAAACGACAAAAATAGGTTGTTTGTCATTGCCTCCTAAAATGACACATTTTCCAGTGTTTCCCCTACCAGTCCAGTGACAGACATTAACTACGTGATGTTAAAGAGGTGGTATTCTGCTTTTTGGCTTTTTCCCTCTCCTTTATTGAGTTGTACATCTTATTTGTACATGTAACAGGTTTGCAAAGGCTGAAAAAGTCCAGCCCAAAGGGAGTTCCCATCTCCCACAGAAAGCTCTGCTCTGCACTGCCTGAAAACAGCTCGTTTGTAGTCCAGCCCTTCACTTCCTTTACTTGTGACGTCACAATGAAAACGCGTCATAAAGCTTGCCAAGCAGCTAGCGGGGTCAGGCACGCCCTCAAACCAAGCTAGTCTGAGCGGAGGCCCTTTGGCTCGACTCGCCTTTGTTTGGTTTTCCATTGTAGAAAAGTTGTACCTGTACCTGCTTCCAGGTTCCAAGCGAGCTGAGGGATACTAAAATGTAACGTTAAAACACGACAGACTGCTGATTGGTCAGAGAGAATATTCACTATTAACTGCATCATCGTTGCTGCACCAGACAGAGGCCAGCAACAGAAAGTTTTATATTTTATAGTTTTCGTAAGGAATTTCATCACTAAATCCACTTCTGAGAAGTTTTGAGGTGAAATCAGCTGTGTAGATTTCGGATATTGACAGTTTTATGAGAAGTGATGGCGGAACAAAAATGTGCTTGAATATTTTCGGAGTTGAGGAGCTCCGCAAGTGGCTGCGGGGGAAGCCTGCGCCAACCCACGGGAGGAGCATGTGAGGCCGGCCAGCCGCCCGCTCACAGAGCCCTCTGCTCCCGCCGTCACTCAGACCGCTGCAGCAACAACGGCAGAGGAAAACACAGCTGGAAGGTTTTCATACCGCTTATATGTCTTTACATTCTGAGTAATGTTGAAACGTTTTAACTTAAAAAAGAGAAAGCTGTGTGGATCGCTGGTGTGTGTGTCGCAATGAACATTATGTTGCGGCAGTTGTGTGTGGCGTCGCTATACGACAAGCTACTGGGTACTATCTGCAATGGAAAACAGAGCAGGGCCGAGTAGAGTCGAGTCTATCGAGTTGCGCTATGGTATTATTTTTCGGCAAGGCAGCATAGATCATCAGAACACCGGCAACAGTTCAACATTTAGTCCTGATGGTAAGATGTGGAACAATGATGTTGTGTGGTTGTGAATAACTTATACTATCTGCTAGGTTACGGTCGCAGTCTGAAGCAGCTTTGATTTGGATCACACTACCTTGTTTCTTACGACCCGCCCTTCTCTGCTTCTGATTGGCTAGTAGTCCTTACCTGGGAACAGTGTTCACACATGTGCAACTCCCAACAAAGATTTTGTACAAGTAAGATGCATCACTCTGTAGCTCAAGAGCGGAGCGTACAACACACAGGGTGAAAAGAGGAGCTGCAGCAACGTGCAGTATGAGAAAAATATGGTGTTTTTTGAAAATTGTTGTAGTTTGGTTAGGTTTAGGCAACAAAAGTACTTGGTTACACTGACAGCTGGAACACCAGCTACAACAGAAAATGGAAAAGCAAAGTTTAACTGACATGCAAGTAAATGTAAAAAAGTAACAGACTCGTTCTGTAGTACCAGGGACACAGACGCTAAGATCGGGAAGATGAAGATGCCACAGCCCTGTTCAGGGATGAAAGATTAAACAGAGAGGACAGCGAAGATAGTGCAGCTAAACAATACAGTGTTCCCAGCACACACTCTCTCTCTCTCTCTCTCTCTCTCTCTCTCTCTCTCTCTCTCTGTCAATGTCACAGTTAATATCATGGGACATTTATGCAGCAAAACAAAACAAAAATTTTAAAACTTGACAGGTCAGCCAGAGGAAACAGAATTCAACTTCTAGCGTCTGAAATGTTTAGATGCTCTGATGGAGCTCAGGGTGGATCAGGAAGACGGCTGCTTTACTCCAAACACTGTCCTTTTGGATAGGTAGAAGAACCCAGCATATTATTTAACATTAGATCCTGATGATCCTGTCGGCTTGTCGGGAGATTTAAATAGGACGTTATGCTGCTGTGGCTCGTGCGTAAATGCGCACAGCGTCTTTCTGTATGGGGAGACGCTTCACCCTGTTTCACCCACCCTGAAATTCGCTAAACATATTTATTTAAACTCTGCCTGCAAACAGTGGTGCTCTCAGTTAATGCTCGCACAATGTTGTCATGTGCTTCATGTGTTTGCCCAGGTCAGGGCTCTGACCATTGTTGGGGAAACAGTTTTTCAACTTGAAATGAGGGTTGCGACGGTGTAATCACATGTGTGTCATTTACACTGCGGACATGTCCTCAACACTTTTTGAAATCATTCCCTAAAAGTTTTCTGAAAATTTGCTTGCAAGGAAAAATGTTAAATAACTAATGCAAATTCTATGAGAGCTACTTGCACAATAGAAAAGCATGGAATGCAATGTAAATATAGAAGAAACAGATCTGCCTTGTCCAACAAAATTAACTTAGGCTAAAAAAACAAGCAACTGATTACAGCATTATATTCGATAATATTTTTACATTCTGATTTGTCACCGGCCACATGCGTTTTGTTTCCCTTCATATAAATAAAGGCTCAAAATCTTCTGGGGGAGGAACCCTAGATATGTTTATTCTCATGTGGACTAAGTGTTTTGGTCACACCACTAATATGAGGCCTTGCCTAATCTTCTGCATTCACATGGTCCTAAAGCCTTTATTTAAGTTCAGCTTGTTATCGATGGTTTTTATTCGAATATGTTTTATTAATAGGCTATAGACTAAATATAATTACAAAGGTCCGGACCTCGGTGACCTCAAAACTGGTTACAGCCACGCCTTTTTAAAGTAGTGGCATACCGCCATAGTGATCCGTGGCTGTCATGCTGCTAGTTGGTTTATTAGAGGCTGGTCCTGTGTGTGCATTAGCAGGGCGGCCGTGGTGGAGTATACAGTGGACTGTTCTGGTGAGCCAGTCTGGATCAAAGTCCAGGGCCATTTTTTACTCCCAGTCTGTCCTTGTTTAGGAAAACATTGTGGTTTGGGTTAAAGTAAGCAGACAGTGACATTAACTTTTTTGCTCACTAGCCAATGTGGCTTGTGGGAATGACTGTGTTACCCGCCACGGCTGAAATCCACCCGCATTTGGCGGGTTGGTGTTAATGTCAAGCCCTGAAAGTAAGTATGTAACATAAGTAAGTAAATTACATGACTTAACTAACTGTTTAACTTAAAACTTCAAAAGACTCAACATTTACTTGGTTCCACATGGGACTCAAACACCACTGTCCTGTGTGAAAGTCCTGGGTTTAACCCATCTATTCATTCACCCAACCAACCTCCCTGTCCACCTCTTTATGCGGACTTTCTCACTCTTTATAGTACATCACCTGACTTACTCCTTTGCTACAGTCAAACGGCCACTAGAGCTCACAGCCACAATAAATGTAAATATAGGTCATAATAACCTGCTTTAACAAACAGCTTATATGTGCAAATACTGATTTGGGCCTGTAAATCCATCATAAGACTGTATGTGATAACCTTGACAAACCTGCCCAGTGGATATTTTTAACAAACATATATAGTGGCAGAGTAAGGTGCAAGTGGGGGCTGCATTCATTCTGTACCAGCAGAAATAATTACATATATTTATAAATAATATTAAAGTCATTTATAATAAAGTGAGAGATTTTAAAGTCACTTTTCTTTGCCTGAAGAGTCTATCCACCAGCATTACTATTACTAAAGCTTAGTAGTGGTATCAGCCAGGCAATAGAAATTTCTAAAATCAGATTTCCAACAACATGCCGATGCAATTGAGCTGAATTTAATTTTAATTGTGATTGAAAACATTTTATTTTAAAAAACCCGACAACATTGTGTCTCTTCAGAAACACTGTGCCATTATGAAGGATAGTCCCCACAGCAAAGTTTTCATTTGAACTACTTTCCAAAGGAAAAAGTCAATTTATGAGAATTACAATTTTCCTTAAATTTGGCCAGCATAAGAGGCTTCTCAAAATCTGGGCATTAGCTAGATACAACAAAGGTTAAGTTCTCACCTGTCCTGTGTTGTCGTGTCTCGCTCCACCCTGTGCCTGTTGTGTAAAGGATTTATTTCGTCTAGATAGGAGAATGAGATTTGAATGGATTAACTAATGTGTCAAGAGAACTGATGATACAATTTTAGATGCATTAATGAATTAGCGACACATAATTGCTCACCTAATCCATAGAAAGACAGCCAGGAGTATGACAGCCAGAAGAATGGCAGAGATTGTTCCTATAATTGCTGAATTCCTTGCACCTGGATAATCAAAGCAATTACAGCAAATATCCATATACATCATTCCAAAATCCCAGTCCCCCCCCCCCCCATTGATGTGTGTGATTGTCACCAACCTGTTAAAGGTCATAACCTATAAAAGTACATGTGTTTTATTAAAAGGAGTTACTGTATGTTTAGAAAGTTTGACTTTGGTTAAGTGTCAGTGAAATGTGAGGGACTTCTGCCACCACCTATAAGATTTCTGTAATAAAATGTCTAATAAAGAGGTGGGTTTAGGTGAATGCACATAACTTACTCCCTACAACAGTCAGATGTAAGGTGGAGTTATGACGTCCTCTTCTGTTCTGGACTTCACAGTAATAATTCCCACTGTGTTCAGCTCTGAAGTCAGTGATGGTGAAGTTCTGTCCTGATGCTTTTGGTGAGTCTTCATTCTCCTTGTACCAGGTGTATTTAGCTGCTGGGTTAGCATCACTGCTGCAGGTCAGAGTCACTGAACTGCCCTCCACTATCTCAGCAGAGGGACTCACTGACACAGAGGGAAGCTTTGGAGCATCTGGTGATAACAACATTTCACAAACACAGTGTGAAGTTCACTATCTTAGATCCATAGTAAGTGATACAGAGTCAACCCCAACCACTTATACAGTATGTGTGCTGGAGGTACTTCCTACAGCTGCAGACTGTGTTGTTTCTTTATAAGATGTAAATGTCTTAAACACACTTTTACAACCACTGTTGAGTGTTTTAGTTATTTGCTGATGTTTTCTACTCACACTGGACATCTAAGTCGAGAATAGTAGAGTTGATCTCTCTGTACTGATTCTCAGACTTGCAGTAGTAGATCCCACTGTCCACGGAGCTGATGGAGGTAAAATGATAGATGCCTTCTGGTCCTTGAAACAGTATTTGATTCTCCTTGTACCAGGTATAATTAGCTGCTGGGTTAGCATCACTGCTGCAGGTCAGAGTCACTGAGCTGCCCTCCACTATCTCAGCAGAGGGACTCACTGACACATTGGAGGTCTTTGGACCATCTGAAAGAAATTTATTCAAATAGATTTTTATGAATTTGGAAGAGGTCTTGTGATGAAAAATTAAGTTTGAATCATCTGAACAACAGTAATTAAAACTACGACATCTTCTGGTGCTGCTCAGTCAACTACAGCTGCAGACAGATTTAAACTATATTTTGCTTTTAAATAAAATGTCTGTGAGGGAATTAAGATGTTTTTACTCACATTTCACATTAATAAAAACATATTTAGATCTCGTATTTCCCAGCTCATTCTCAGCTGTGCAGTAATATTCACCAGAGTCAGAGGACTGGATAGAGCTGATGACAAGCTGTGGTTCTTTACTTAGAAGTGTTTTGTTCTTCTTGTACCAGGAATATTTAGCCACTGGGTTAGCATCACTGACACAGGTCAAAGACAGTGAACTGTTCTTCACTATTTCACCAGTGGGTATCATCAACACTGAAGGAACTACTGGAGCATCTGTAGGAGATAATGCGAACAAACCTTAATATGACAGTGTGTTATTCACTGAATGTTACTCACTAATTATCATGCCAGAGTGTTAGCAAGGTCTCAATAATGTCTATAAACGCTATTAATCCTGTTTGCTTGTCCTGTTGCCAAGACAGCTTTAGCTTAGATGTAGTAGTTGTTGTTTAAATGTTATTGGCCAGCTTGCAGTCAACTTTCTTGTATTGTTCTACATGTAAAATGTATTAATTAATTTATATAGTGGGTGGCGATGGAGCAGCATTTGTTAACATATTTTGCAGGCTTCTTCACTGCATTTACTGTTACATTACTATGCTATGCTGGATTGATGAATGTAAATCCAATATTCACTCTCTATTTAGCTGTTTTTGGTTCCACCAAGTCCTGACACAAATATCTTCAGCAGCTAATCCATATCACATCACATACAAATAGTGATGTAAGCAATTGTTCCAGTATAAATATTGAATATATCTGGTATTAGGTTTCTACTAGATTACATTTTGTTTGTGAAATAATGGAGTAAACTCACACACTGGAAGAGAGCGGTGATCTTTATAGGCACAGGAATAACTATCCGTAGGATCAATGTATCCTCTGTAAGAAGGAGATGTTTCATACATAATTTTATTTTCATTCTTGTACCAAACAAAAGAGGAACGACCACGAAGACAGCTGCTGTGACAAATCAGTTTTGGACCAGTAGAAGACCAGATCACCTGCACCTGTAAATCTGGATCTGTGAAGAATGAATAGGAATGTTACTGTCAATTACACACAGAGTTGCCTGTATAACTACAACCTAAAACACTGAAAATGTTCAGTGTTAATAATATGAACACACCATGCAAAATCTACCACTTTCCTATGAAGAGTTTAGTCTCTTATTTAATCACACAAATGGTCTATGTATATAAAACATACTGAACATAAAACCGCACACTCTTAACTGCAACTAACTTCTCGTCAGTGAGCTTACATTTGTTTAAAACTGCATTTTCTATTTTATTTTGATAGTTTCCCTTGCGTTAAACTTCCCCTTTATCTCAAATACATCTATTTCAACATTCAATTGTGCTACATTAACTACATGATCAGTTTGTGTTCATCAGTACCTGTGACAGTCAGAGTTGTACCAGGTAAACTACTCCACCATTCAAATCTTCCTGCTGTGAATTTGAAGTGATACTCAGCTGAGTCGCTCTCTCTCAGGTCAGTGATTCTCAGAGTGGAGCGTCCTCTCTCTGTTTCAAGGACCTGAACACGACCTGCATACTGGGAGTCTTCACTAAGGTCCTCAGGCTGTGAGGGATTCTGCCACTGAAGACTACGTTCAGGACTGAACCAGAATTTAGATCTGATATCTGTGTAATAACTGTTGTAAGTACAAGAAATGTCCACTGATGAGCCTTTGATGGCACAGATGCTTCTGTCAGTGTAAGTCACTCTGTTGCAGGTTTCACCATAGACACCTGAAAATAAAATATTTTTGATTATTATTATAAAAAATATATGCCTCTCCTCACAGCTGGTTGTATTGCTGTGGAAGGGGTCGCTCATGTTAAAAGATACATGAAATCATGATACAGAACATCAACTAAAATGTTCAAAACAGCGTCACATTATTAGAAGATTGTGGAGTGAACTCACACACTGAAGGAGAAGGAAAATCCACATGTCCTGTAAGGGCACAGGAATAGCTGTCTGCAGAATAAAAGTAGTCTGAATAAGAAGGTGCTTCTTTGTCAATTTTCTGTCCATTCTTGTACCAGATGTAGGAGGTTTGATCAGATAGATGACAGCTGCTGTGACACTTAACCTGTGCCCATATACAGTCTTCATATAGGCATGATTTCAACCTGTTCCACTGCACCTGCAAACCTGTTTGTAAAGAAACAAAATATAATTTTAGACTTTCAGTGTATACACATGATAATAAGCCAGGCCCGGCACCAGGATGAAGTGACTGAGGGGGCAGTTAAAATTGGCGAGGGGACAAATATATACTTTTTATATATATATCAATACACAGGGCCCTTCACGGCGTGAAGCGCATGGCGCAGTTGCGTTTGGGGCGTCTCCAACTCCAATTTTGCTCGTTTGACGGCAGAAAAAAAGGTCTGTGTGCCGGATGCGTGGATCAAAAGGGTCGTACTTAGTCTGTGAATTAGTCATGGGTGTGTAGGGCATAACATGCAATACACCAATCAGCGTCATCTCCTGTTTAAAGCCAGGTGCGCTTGAACTTTGGCACATTGCCATTATAGCGTATGAACAGCGCATTATGAAAAACACCAGTTGACTGATTGAACTGCAGACTCACAGCAGAGAGGGGATATGGACAGAAGTGTGGACGTGATCAAAAAACCATCTCTGATCATGAAGCCTGTGATGCTATGCTGCTCTGCAGTTTATGAGAGAGCTCCAGTCTGTTAACAGACAGACGCTGTGTCCTCTATGAAACGTCTGGATCCTCACTGCACTGCGTTAATATAAACTATGATGTACGAGTCGTGGGTAACATCTCTCCCCTACAATTCTTTATTTTGTGTTTTATTGATGTATGAGTGTTTTCTTTAACGATTTAATTTCATGATTAGAGAGAGTGCTGTCGGTCATTTTAAACATCATGTGCGCAATAAAGTCGCAACAAACATCTAGGAGTATTTGAGCAGTAAAAAAAGACAAAACCTGAAGTTCTAAACTTTACATGACAGAGGAAACTCCAGAGGAAGCAGAATTCAACTTTTAGCTTCTGAAATAATTTAGACGCTCTGATGGAGGAATGATCAGGAGGATGGCTGTTTTACTCCAAACAGTTTCTCTGGATGAACCTGGACTGTGTGAGAGCTTTTGGATTTGTAAAAGAACACAGAACATTATTAACTTTAGATCCTGACCGATCCTGTCGGCGTGTCAGGAGATTTTAATAATCAATGAAATTAGGCTGATGTGCCTCGTGCGTAAATGCGCACAGTGTCACAGTAATGCGCCCCTAAAGTAGTAGTAAATAAAGGCCAGCAAAGGGCGTGCACGTTCACATGCAAATCTTTTTTGCTTTTTCATGAAGATCTTCAGTCTTTTGATCCAGAATGTCTTTTATAGTACGATCCAGGTCATTTTCAACAGTTTCTGGAATGGACTCGTGTGCCGGAGGTCTTCTTAAAAGATCAAGCTGTTTAGATACCAAAAACATTTTTTGTGCATACTCCATAGTCATCTAAGTTTATCTTGAACCAATAAGACTCTTTATAAAAGGCACAGCGATACTCAGGAGGGGGAGAAGAAAACCGCCAGAGTGTTTAAGCAACCTCTTCTTTTTCTTTGAAGCGCAAACCTTTAAATTAAATTTTTGATTCTGTGTCTTATTTAAAGGAATTTTACCTTTTAAAACATTGTAAGCTATTTCGCATAACGCTACCAAAAGGTCTGGTGATGCAGATTTAATAATATTCACTCTCTGAGATTGATAATTAAAACTTTCTCCTATTGTTAGGATAGTAGATAGGGTGACATCTATGTCAGTTTAAATCACATCCGAATGTCCAACGCTCATGTTGTGCAGTATAAAACAGGGGGGAAAAAGACTTTGGCCCTGACGTATTTTGTATAGCTAATAATTAAGATGTTGCAGGCAAAACACATGATCGGTCTAAGAAAGAAACACAGAAGATGACAATACAATAAGTAGATATACTCACACGGCAGAAGGATGAAACTGTTTGAAATGAATAGTCCTACAACTGTGTAAAATATATCTAAATATTACCTCTGAGCAGTATAGGCTTAAAGCCTAAAGCCTTTCTAAATAATCAGACACTTGTTTTATTGATTCTCCCTGAAGTTCCCTATATAAAATTAAAACAAACAAACAAAAAAAACCCAGCATAATTTAGGATAATATGCGGCGCACAAGAAGAACCATGACTGAGGATAATAAACACAAGCGGATATTCTGTATCTGCAAAAGAACGCCTCAAAGGTGTTGGACCATTTAACCAGGAATCATATTAATTACTTGTATGCTGTACAATTTATTCTCAAGATGAACAGGAGGACAAATTACATTTAAATTGAAGCCGTTTTCAATGCGTCAGTCGCGCAAATACTAGTGCATAGTTTCACACTATATTGTTATTATATGTTAGCTTCCTAATCGAGCCAAACGCTGGTATGGATGTGATGCGCTGTTTGTTCTGGAAAATATACTATTATAATATAAATAATACTATTTCATCGTTGTTTACAACAAGTCACAAGTGAGTGGATTGTTTGCTTAACCTGAATACATGTTTAAACACAGATGTTGGTTTACTCTCGGGGGAATCCATATTAGTACCGGTGTCATCTCATCTTGCGTATGTGTGTCCCCCTCCGGCCAGTGACGTCACTACTCAGGAGGAATGCCAAGGAAAATAACCACGCCCGCATTTGTAAACATCTTGTGAGAGCCATCTGTTTTGTGTTATATGACAGTTTAACCACTGAGTTAAATCTCGTTGTGTAGCTCCTCTGCCAGAGTTTGTCTCCTTTTCTTCTCGCAGTCAGTACGTATTAATATTAATTCCACTGACCAATTTTAGACAGTTGTAAACGTTTGAAGGGATCAGATATGGCGCTTCTTCACATAGGCCACATTTCAAGTTGATTGTGATTTATAAAGGGAACAAGCTTACAAGGGTGCATATGCACGGTTTTATAAGTCAGATTTTTTTATTTTTTTTTTATTTTTTATTTTTTTGGCGTAGGCCTAAGACATTTTGTCTTTTGGACACACTTTTAGTGAGGTTTCTGAGCACGTTTATATAATTGAGACCCCTGTTCTACATCCACCACAGGTCTTTAGCCTACAGCCCCCTACTGCCATAGTTTTTAGAGTTTAAGACAAGAACGAAAAATACCACTAGCCTATTTCATTGTCAAGTCGCAAGCTATTTCTTTTAACTCCTAGGCTACAATTAAAAAACAGCAGCAGGTAAATTTTGCCCATTGGTGGTTCTAGACTGGGGGGAGGGGGCATGAAATGCAACTGAGGGGGCAAAGCCCCCTTCTGCCCCCTCATGGCGCCGGGCCGTAATAAGCACATCACTTGTTGAGCGTTTGGAGCTAACTTACATGGTTTCCAACAAAAATGTTACCTGTGACAGACAAAGTGACTCCAGGTGAACCAGTAAATCTTCCATCTGGCTGGTTTGTTATGAACCTGAACTTGTACTCAGCTGAGTCGCTCTCTCTCAGGTCTGTGATTCTCAGAGTGCAGTCTTTTTTATCACAGTGATACTCCACACGACCTGCATACTTTGAGTCTGTTCTCAGATCCACCGGTTCTTTATCCTGGAATTTAGTAAACCAGAATGTTTCCTCAACTTTAGTATCACGGCCATTTATTCTGGATGGGTATGTGAGGGTGCAGCTTATTTCCACTGTTGATCCTTTTAAGGCACAGATCTCAGTAGAAGTGTAAGTCACTCCCCAGCCATCCTGACCCTGTATCACTGTAACACAGAGCACATCAGAAACTACAATCAGACTGATAACAACATTAAAGAGGTGGTATTATGCTCATTTTCAGGTTCAAAATCCTATTTAAGGGTTGTAACCGAACAGGTTTACACTGCTTAATAAAAAAAAAAAAAACACCATATATTTTTTCGTACTGCACATTGCTGCAGATCCTCTTTTCAGACTGTGTTGAACACTTCGTTTTGAGGCGCATTTACAGGCGCTGAATACACAGCTATGACAATAATAAACATAAGCCAAGAAGGTGTGACAGTGAGACCACAAAATAAATAGGCTTTTAGAGGAATGTGTGAGATGTGAACTGTATTTTATTAAATCAACATGTATTTTCCATGAACATCATGAACATCAGTGGACCAGAAGTAGTAGTCCTCATGTGCAGTATTTCAGCATGTTAGGGCTACTTTATTTTGTAAATGTTTTCTTGTCAGAACTGTAGTTGAGTACTCGTGCAGCACTGAGTAGCTGCTACAGTACGAAGAGGACTGATCAAAGTTGATACTGAATATGCTCTAATAAGCTCCTGTTCTTGCTGCTGTCACTTTGTTGGTCATTCTGGAAAATATCCTTTCCGTGTAACAGTTGATGCTGAGATGCTGATGATGTGGCTGTTGGACAGGATGAAAAATTGCTAATGAACTTGAGTAATTGTAAAGTGTGGTGTGAACACAGATTTTGGCAAAAATATTTGTCATTGTTTGCAGTAAAACCATCCAAACATTTCTCTATTTTAAACAGTTTATATGATTGGTCAGTATATTTATTTCTGTATTTATATTTTCAGTTTTTATTCAGTCTGTTGTTAATGAAGGATGCAATTCTATAGATTGGTTAAGCATGTTTGTATATTTCATATTTCATAATTAAATGTGTATCTCTTACATTGTAACAATATTCCTTAACAAATAGGCTTCATATGAAATCCAGAGTAATCAATCAGAAAATTTGCTGCCGCCACCGTTATTTCAACTCAACTCTCTGCCAAGAGACTCACCCTTATCTGACTCCGGTTGGCTCTGAACCTGACGGTATTAATAAAAACCTACAATGGCAGTGAGTATTACCCAATCAGGGGTAGAAAAGGACAAGTCTTCACAGAATGCGGGTGCAATGATTTGCATGACAACTTGGAAATATGTGTCCTGTATTGATTCAAAACGGGACGCGCTACTTAGTTCTCTACGGGACAATTGCGTATTTTAAGGGATGGGTGGCAACCCTACTTTAGTTATAGTGTTTACAGCTAACAGCTGATGAGCGTTGTGCTCCACTTCAGTGCCCTGACAGGGTTCTAAATTACCTCCGAGGTAGTCTCCTCTCCAAAACAAACAACCCAGCCATTAAAACACAGCCACATAGCAACTTTAGCGTTAGCCCTTTGGTGCCAACGTTTGTAAAAGGCTAATTTTCTACAATACAGGCACATGGAAACAAAAGTTTTGATGTGTAAGGTTATAGAAAAAAACATGGTTACGGTTAAGAATAAGGCAAACATCAGGTCTGTGACTGTGTCTCCTCCATACATGCTCATCCACCCTCGTGACTTCCACATGCTTATTATCAGGAAAGGTATATGTTTTTTAACAAGTAGCCTACATATGTACACAACCAAAAGCAGTTCAATACAACCGTTTCGTGTGCAAGCTTTAATCAGGTGGTCTGATTATTGCAGGCATTATTAGTGATGTGGTGCGAAGGGGCTCCCGTGGCTCAAAGGACACGACAGGGTCCATGAGCAATGTGTGTGAAGCCTCACTCTAGATTTGCATCTTAGTGCCCAGAGAAGGCCCCGTTTATACACCCTCCTATCATATTTATTTCATTTCAATGCTCCGTTTTGTGTGTTTTGTTTTTCTACATGAGATGGAGTTGGATGTGAGCATTAAAGATGAGACAGATCATTAAGAAAAATTATTGCATCATTCACACTACATTTATTTTGTTCTTAAATGTATCTATTTAAAAGGGACATTTAGTATCTGCATTAAACCAGGGCATATCATTTGAAGAGACAGTGGAAGAACAGGAGTGCATCGAAACTTTAAAGCTCATGAGATGAAGGAACAGAAAATGTATTATTAGAAAAGTGCGTAATGGAAGAAATGTGTCTGTTTTGTTTGTTTCCTGTAAGTGGTCAGGTGAACAGTGTGAAACTAAAGAGAAATGCAGAACACGGATGTGAAACTCAGTATGCCAGTATGTTGGTAATATAATGTGTAATACTGGCACATTTAGGTCAGAACACTATCATGTTAACTGGGCTCATTAGGTTAAGTACACATGTAAAATGATAGTGAAATGTTAATGTCAGCGTAGAGTATTCTCTTTTCAAAATGAGCACTCCACCATTTTTAAGCCTTATTCGCATAATGCAACAATATTCAATATAACTATACTCTACACAAACACATAGCTGTACATTTAAAAAAGACTCCACTCTCTTCCTCCTTTTATTGGCATTGGTTGTTTTTTTTGTTTTCTTAATATTTGGCCTGATATTAGTACATATAAAACCCAGCTGGCTTATTAGTTTCTGTTAGCTGGGAAAATGTACATTCAGTCAAACCAACTGAGCAGAACCGAGACTCTGTTTGTTTGTTTCTTAGACTGACTATTTTAAACTTTCTATATCCTAAGATACAGACGGAACATAACTGAAATAAGATCCATTTTTTGATTACAATTTTATAGTAAGCAATTGGCTGCTGTTGCTGAGTTTTAATGGTAAATATAATATCGTATAACAAGATGATCAATTCTATGGGTGTTCCAGGGACCAATTCCTGGTAATCACTCAATAAATTTAGGTTAAACCTACTTCCCTCGATGTCCTTTAACTAAAATTAGCATGCTAAATACCCTAAAATGTAAATGTAGATATGCAGTACCTGACACAGAGATGAGGAAGACAAGAAACCCTCTCGCTCCTGCTGTTAAACACATAGCTGCTTGGTTGATCTGTCTGTCTGTTAAAACATATCACAAAGATACATTGCACGAGACATATTGTGCAGTCTTTCAGTTATTCAAATCAATAAACAGATGTGCTTAAGAAAGTTGTCTTACTCAGTTGAGGTTACCACAGTTGTGTGAGTCAGTTGATTCCAGCCGGCCTGGCTTCCTTCCTCTATGTTATTAACATACATAAACAGATGAATGCCTGTACATCTCCAAAAGAACAAATTACTTTCCATTGTTTTTTAAAATATGCATGAACGTCCTAATGTACTGTAGATATTCGGCCTCCACGTCACAGCACCCTACTTAAAAAAGGATAATTTTCCATCAAAAGAATAAAATGAAGATATGCTTTCACCTGATGTCACAATTCAGTTTATGAGCAGATAAATGTGGGATATTTCAAGCTAGCAGTGTCAGCTTCCTCATTCGTCTGTCACTGAGATCAACAGAGGCTCTAACAACCGCAGCTGGCTGCTCAATTGATCTCCTGAAAATATGCATGCAATGCAATTGAAAGATCATTCTTGACATTGGAAAGCACTGCTGTCTCAAGGTCCACTTTTCCAGAGTTGTTGTTAGGTCCCAAGGATGTCCAGGGTTTACCGGGAGTATTACGTTAAAAAATGACCAGGGGGAAAAGAAAGAACAGAAAACTGTCAGTTTTTTTATTACAACTAACCAAAAAAAGGGAAAACTTTACAGTCAGAAAAATGGAACCTGAAAAATAGCTTTTGGGGGGAGGAGGGGGTACCTGGAGGAGCACAGGATAGATAGCACACAACAAAACACATACAAGAAACATAGCTGTATGGCCATAACAGTTATCCATGTTGTCTTAAAAGCTGAGAAAACTGAGTTTAAAGTGGTCTGGAGAAACACACACCAGTATTATCATCCTCATATTCCAAACAAACCATTACGAGTAATAATATTAGCCAACCATAGCATGAGCAAATACTTACAAGGAAAATTTATTTATCAATTTACTTTGTTTAACAAGATTACAATGTAGTTCCATTAATGCTCCACAAAAATGATATACAGTAGATATATGAATAACAAATAAGTCATAGAAATAAAAATCAGACACAGTGGACAAAAAAAAAAGTAATTTATTTCATGTTGTGTTTATAGTCTTGTTTTTTTGGTCACTGTGCTGTACAGTGAAGATGAATCCTCCACAGCCTCTTGACGTCTTAATCTGTGAATGAAAAAACTTATTTAGAGAACTATGAACAATTGTGAAAAACTCCTAATATTAACTAAGAACAGGTTCAAAATGACTCACTCTGCTGAAGCACTCGCACCCATAAAGTTGACAGCACTGTACTCCACACCATCTTCGTCCTCCTCTTCTTCATTCTTGTGTCTGTTGGGCTGAGCTGGCCTGATGTTGGAGTAGAGAGGATCTTCCTGGTTTTTAGAGAAGCTTACGCTGGCATAGTGAAGATTGTCTGACTCCTCTGCTGGTTTTCTCTGTGCTGCAGCTGAAGGGTTGTTGCCCAGTAAACCCATGTTTAGCTGAAAGGCAACAATTGCATAAAGAAGAGTACTTAAGTACTTATCTTCAGAGGTAAGTGGCTAAGTATGATCTTTATTGGCCTTCAGCACCATGACCATTGAATAAAACATCTGCAGGTTTAAAGGTCAGGGGATTGTTCTAACTTCACAAATACATATTTCGGTGGTCAACATTTATGTTATGTCATCTGTTGTGTAATCACCAACCTCATTGTCAAAGCTAAAGTTTGAGGTCACTTCTGTTTCTGTCATTGTAATTCTGACTTGTCACCATTGGAGGTAAATACAATTCAAGGATTTATTTATTTTCAAAAAGCTAACATGGATAGGTATATCCCACAGCACTGAAAGGGCCCCTGTCTCAGCACTTTATAATTTATGACTGGGAAAAGAAAAACAAGGTTGTGACACAGACATATGGCTATAGGTTTATCACATGGAAATTAACAGGATGAAAGATGAGAGGCTGATACAGGTTTAGCTTGGGTGAATGAAGATCCAAGAGGGACATGAAGGACAAATCAAATTTTCAGGTGGGAGTGGACCATCTTAATGGAATACCTGAACTCTTCTTCCTCACCTGTGCTGTGTTGTCTTGTCTCTCTCCAGGCGCTGTAGTTTGGTCTGAGTATCTCTTTCTTCTGGAGAGGAGCATAAATGAACAAACAAACAAATCATCATGTGAAATTACTGAACTGACTGGATCTAAGGTGCATTACTGAATATAATCACAGTAAAACTGAACTGCTCACCCAATCAATAGGAAAGCACCGAGGAATAAGAGAGCCAGAAAAATAGCAGTTATTGATCCAGCAGCTGCGGATTTCATTGAACCTAGGAAACAGTTGACAAACAGAAAGACTGACAATTAATTATGGAATTGCAGGTGGTTTTGGTTCATAACTGGAAATAAAATCTTCAGATTAAAGCATTCTGAATGATGACTTATGTGAACTGTATTTCCATAACATGACAAACCGATCTTGCCAATAGTACAAAATAAGGTGTTTGAGGCAGTATAACCACCCCTGTGCCAATATATTGGTGGTCCTTAATGCTTATACAACAGCTAATTGTGGGTCTGATTGTTTTGTAACTCAAGTTTAAGATTAATGATTGACTTTGTACTCGAATTATCAAATCTTCAACCACATGTCTTGGAATTTTGAGCATAGCTGCCAACCCGGTGTTGAAGTGAATCACCTGATGATAGAGCCTGCAGGACAGACCTTGCAAAAAAATTATGTGGAAGAGAACAGGTGTGTATCTAGTTTAATGAGCATGATTTACCTGCCACAACAATCAGATGTAAGGTGGAGTTATGACGTCCTCTTCTGTTCTGCGCTTCACAGTAATAATTCCCACTGTGTTCAGCTCTCAAGTCAGTGATGGTGAAGTTCTGTCCTGATGCTTTTGGTGAGTCTTCATTCTCCTTGTACCAGGTGTATTTAGCTGCTGGGTTAGCATCACTGCTGCAGGTCAGAGTCACTGAGCTGCCCTCCACTATCTCAGCAGAGGAATTCACAGACACAGAGGGAAGCTTTGGAGCATCTGAGAATAATAAAAAATAATTATTTTTTGCAGTCCAATACAAAATAGTTCAAAATGATCTCCACCTCAACCAACTTCAACATTAAAATCCTGATTTTACATGAATGCATGAGTACTATAGTAGTAGTAGTAGTAGTAGTATAATCTATAACCAGGCACTCCTCAAGCCTTTGAAACAGGCACCACCCACATCTGTTTACTTGTCTGTTGGGTAATGGAACTGCCGGTCGGCAGTCAACAAAGCTGACTTCATCACTGCTTATGCTAACACATTATCTCTCAGGCTACTGGCGCTTACTGAGACCTGGATCAAACCAGAAAACTCTGCTACCCCGCTGCGCTGTCCACCAATTACTCATTCACCCCCCGGCCGTCTGGGAAAGGGGGTGGGATTGGGTTCTTAATTTCCAACAAATGGAAATTCACACAGCTGCTACGCCAGAATCAATATGCCTCCTTCGAATACCATGCTGTCTTTGTGTCCGCTCCGGTAAAGGTCTTTGTGATTGTCATATAGTGTCCACCAGGACAAATGGGTAACTTTGTGGAGGAGCTAGACACACTGCAGTCTTCAATCAAACTCAGCAGACTTCCTGTCTCTGATTCAGTCCTTTGATCTAACACAGGTTCTCAGCCCCCTGACCCACAAAGCTGGCAAGGTGCTTGACCTCGTTCTTGTCCGAAACTGTGCCACAGAGTGCCTAACAGTCACACCTCTACATGTGTCTGACCACTATTTCATTCAGTTCACGGTATGCCTACAGGAAAAGCCCATTCTTCCTTACCTGTCTTCCGCTCACATTGCCTCAGTGGTAGCTTCCGCTCTACCCACCCTCAACACATTTTCCTCACTTGAGGTCAATGATGCCACACAATCTCTGTGCTCTACACTAAGCTCGTGCCTGGATAGCCTGTGTCCTCTATCCACCAAGCCTGCTTGCCCAAACCATTCCCACCCGTGGCTAACTGATACCATCCGTGGGCTCCGTAATGATCTCGGAGCGGCTGAAAGACAATGGCAAAAAACCAAAGACCCCGCCGACCTTAAGGGCTATCAATTCCTCCTATCCTCCTTCTCAACAAGCATCAGTGCTGCCAAAACTGCGTTCTATAATGACAGAATAAGCAGTGCTACTGACTCAAGGAAATTATTTTCCACTTTTAAAGCGCTACTAAATCCTCCTCCACCTCCACCATCCACAAACTTGTCTGCTGATACCTTTGCTCCCTTCTTCTTCAAAGTGGAGGCTATAACTAGCCAATTCTCTGAAACACTCAAACTCTTCCATTGTAGCAGTCCTACTACATCTTTTCCTCTGCCCTCCCAGGTCATTGGTTGTTCACTCTCCTCATTTACTCCTCTCACAGAGAGCGTAGTATCAGAACTCTTGACCCGTAGCCGTCCAATTACATGACCACTGGACCCGATTCCTACGAATCTCCTCAAAGCAATATCTCCTACTGTGGTCCCGACAATCACTCATGTGATAAATACTTCTCTGGCTTCAGGAACCTTCCAGACCACTTTCAAAAGGGCTTGGGTTACACCCTTGCTCAAAAAGCCCTCACTTGACCCAACTGTCGACCAGTGCCTCTTCTACCTTTTTTATCCAAAACTATTGAACGGGCAGTATTCAAACAGGTCTCAGACCTCCTAGATCCATATCAGTCTGGTTTTAAGAGTGCCCACTCTACTGAAACGGCTCTTCTGTCTGTAACAGAAGCCCTAAGGTCAGCTAAAGCTGCAGCCCAATCCTCGGTTCTTATCCTACTTGACCTATCAACTGCCTTTGACACAGTGAACCACAGGATCCTGCTATCCGCTCTCTCAGCAATGGGCATCTCGAGTAAAGCACTCCTGTGGTTCAAATCCTACCTCTCGGGGCATTCCTACAATGTTTTGTGGCAAGGACAATTATCCTCCTCCCACTGCCTCTCCACAGGGGTGCCCCAAGGCTCAGTGCTTGGGCCCCTTCTCTTCTCAATCTACACAACCTCACTGGGGTTGATCACTCGCTCGCACGGCTTCTCTTACCACTGCTACGCAGACGATACGCAACTCTACCTATCCTTCTCGCCAGGCGATCCCACCATCTCGGCTCGGATCACGGACTGTCTATCGGACATATCTGCATGGATGAAGGCTTGCCACCTTCAACTAAACCTCTCTAAGACTTAACTCTTGGTCATTCCAGCCAAGCAATCTATCCACCATAACATCAAACTACAAATTGACTCTGCAACTATCACTCCAGTCAAGGTGGTGAGAAACTTGGGTGTCATGATTGATGACCAGCTGTCCTTTTCAGACCATGTTGCTGCTGTCTGTCGGGCATGCCGCTTTTCTCTATACAACATAAGGAAAATCAGGCCCTACCTCACTCAGTACGCCACCCAGCTTCTGGTACAGGCCATGGTTATCTCTCGCATCGACTATTGCCATGCCCTCCTAGCTGGTCTCCCAGCTTGTGCGGTGAAACCCTTACAAATGGTTCAGAACGCAGCAACGCGTCTGGTTTTTGAAAGGACTCATGTCACTCCATTACTCAGTGACCTCCACTGGCTCCCCGTGGCCTCCAGAATCAAATTCAAGTCACTAATCCTTGCATACAGTGTGACTACTGGGTCTGCACCCATCTACCTAAACTCCATAATATAAACTTACATTCCTTCTCGGCCGCTATGCTCCTCTAACGAATGCCGCCTGGCTCTGCCATCCCTTCGCACAAAGCAATCCCAGTCCCGGCTATTCTCACCTGTGACACCACGATGGTGGAACGAGCTACCACACGCCATCAGAGCAGGGACGTCCCTCTCTAACTTCAAGAAGCTCTTGAAAACTCATCTCTTCCGAGAACACTTCCTCTTATAACACCTCTAACTCCTAACCTCTAACTTGCACTTCCTGTTCTTCTTCTATCCCCTACAATGATCTTTTATTGATTGCACTTTTTTGTTTTGATTGCACTTTTTGTTAACTCTTACTTCCTTCCATAGGTATTTACCCCATTGATGTGATATGTACTATGAGCTCTTACTAGTATTTATTGCTGCTCTTACTAGTTTGTATTGTCAGTTGTAGATCTGTATTTGATGCTCTGTTGATGCTTGTATGTTGTTCCTCAAATGTAAGTCACTTTGGATAAAAGCGTCGTCAAATGAGTAAATCACTGGGGACATTTTTCTGCATTGAGTACTATGAATACTTTTTCCTGATCAAACTTGCATACTTTTACTAATATTTTCAATGCAGAACTTTAACAAAGTATTTTTACGGGCGGCACGGTGGTGCGGTGGTTAGCACTGTCGCTTCACAGCAAGAAGGTTGTGGGGTCAAACCCCGGTTACCCCAGCTTTTCTGTGTGGAGTTTGCATGTTCTCCCAGTGTCTCTGTGGGCTTCCTCCCACCATCCAAATACATGCAGTGTAGGTTAATTGGTGACCCTAAATTGTCCTTAGGTGTGAGGGGTTGTTTGTCTATGTGTGGCCCTGCGATGGACTGGTGACCTGTCCAGGGTGTATTTTTACAGTGTGGTATTAGTAAGTAAAGTCTCTGAACACTTTGTCTACCACTGCTCAAAGGTTTGCATATGAAACGCAGCCAGTGCTGATGACACCAATGGGGCAAATCCTTCTGCTGGAGCTCAGCAAAGAATCCGTGGACAAACACAAAAAGGGAATTTTACACTAAAAAGACTAATTTTGGAAGTTACAGTTGATTTGTCCAACTGAGAAGGTTGAACTTTGGAATGGATGCTGCTCTACGAAGGTATCTCTTCTATAGTATGAAGTTAGAATTGAAAAAATCTTAAATGATCCTTTAAACCCCTTGTGACGCTACATTAAAACATATTGTTTCTACTAGTCTGAGCTCAACAGATGTTTACATCCAATATCTGTAATTAAACACATTGTATGTCGAAGTGCTTTGCTGATGTTTTGTACTTACACTGGACATCTATGGATACAGATGTGGAGCTGATCTGGCCGTACTCATTCTCAGACTTGCAGTGGTAGATCCCGCTGTCCTTAGAGCTAACAGAGGTGAAATGATAACTGTCTTCTGTTCCCTGAATCAGTATTTGGTTCTTCTTGTACCAGGTGTAATTAGCTGCTGGGTTAGCATCACTGCTGCAGGTCAGAGTCACTGAACTGCCCTCCTCTATCTCAGCAGAGGGACTCACTGACACAGAGGGAAGCTTCGGAGCATCTGGAGGACAAATAAGAGACAACTTATCAAAATTTGTTTACAGAGCCACAAGCTAGGAGAGAGCAATACAATTAGTTTGAATCATTATTCTGAAGTCCTCGTGGTTACTTTGTTATCCTCCAGTTTTAGAAATCCTGCTTCATGAGAGAGGCTGTTGTCCTCCACAAAACTAGCTAGCAGGCTATAACAACCACCAATAGACCTGTAAATGAAACTTGGCCACAGGTGTCCTCTTTATGACCCTTTTCTGTACAGAAAAACTCCCACATGAATCACAAAAAAGTAACCCAAAAACATCTTACATTGTGGAAAAAGCATTATTTCTTCAGTTTTTAAAGCAATGTTTTTTGGCAAACACATGTGCATTGCAATTTACATGGTTTTACTTACAGTAGAGAGGAGCTGCGTGCAATTTTCACTAGTGACATTACGTCTTTCAACACAACGTCAAGCTTGGTGAGTTAGGTGATTGACCTCCTGTGGTTTTTCTACACACAACTGGTAAAATTTTACATACAGATTTCAAGCTTTACAGTGCAATAATTTCAAGAGGTGTATAGTGGCCACAGTCAGTTAGCTATCGGGGCATTTGAAATTTAAGTAATAGTCCATAGAAATAAAATATAGGCCTAAAGTAATTTTTGTTTTAAAGATTTCCTCTAAAGAATCATAATATTTTTCTATTGTGTAGAGGGTATTATCACAGGGAATTTGTCAATATGTAATTTCACATTATCACAGTCGTGGTGTGATTATATGCATGGAAGCTTGTGAGATATGACCGATTAAACGTGCTGTAATTGCTTGAGCAAATAACAACATAATTATGCATCAGACAGACAGGCCTATTGTTACACACAGACCGGACACTTAAATTCAACTCAAAAGAGGATGAGAACTACTGATGAGTGGATGTTAATGACTCTTGATCCAACTCCACTTTCCATGTGTACAGCACTTTGCCAGGACTGCACTACCGCCACCAAAGTGTTACATTTTGTGTTGGGGTTTAAGCTTTTACCCAGTTTCAAGAAAAAAGGCCTACAGACATTTTCTAAATCCATTGTAGTAAAAATAATATATATAAGTATATAGTCATTCATTCATAACATCTAATGTGTTTGTGCTTACAGTGGACGTCTATAGAGAGAGACGTAGAGCCGAGCTGTCCATATTGATTCTCAGACTTGCAGTAGTAGATCCCACTGTCATCAGGGCTGATGGAGTTGAAATGATAAATGCCTTGTAGACCCTGAGGTTGTGATTGGTTCTTCTTATACCAGGTATTTATAGCTGCTGGGTTAGCATCACTTCTACAGGTCAGAGTCACTGAACTGCCCTCCATGATTTTTCCAGATGGACTTGCTGACACAGAGGAAGTCTTTGGAGCATCTGGAGGAGATGTGTTAACAGAGATTAATATAGATTAAGGTTGTGTTAGTACAGTAGCACAATATTACACAATGATTACTAATTACATTGTAATTAGTAATCATTGTGATTTGCTGTATTTAGCATCATTTTAGACTTTGAAGGTGGTTTGACAAATGGGCGTGTGATTGTTTGAGTCCCAAAACTGCATTAGCCTCCTAAAATCTCCTGAGCAACTCAGTGAATTACAGCAGAATGTGAATGTGAGTAAGTAGAGCTGAAGCATGTGGACATGATCAGTAAAATCTTCTGCTGTAGGTGGATGTTTGTTATTTTTAAATAAGTTGTTTCACTCACATTTCACATTAATGATGTATTCAGATGTTTTCCTCCCCAGCTCGTTCTCAGCTGCACAGTAATACTCTCCAGAGTCAGAGGAGTGAATGGAGCTGAAGACAAGCTGTGGTTCTTCACTGAGCAGCCTTTCGTTCTCCTTGTACCAGGTGTGTTTAGCTGCTGGGTTAGCATCACTGCTGCAGGTCAGAGTCACTGAACTGCCCTCCACTATCTCAGCAGAGGGACTCACTGACACAGAGGGAAGCTTTGGAGCATCTGGAGAAGAGATGAACATGAATTACTTCTTAGAATATTTTATCATAGACGATTGACTATTTTCATTAAAACTTCTCTGTGTTTGTTTCTTTTTGATTCTGCTGCTGTCCAGAGTGCTTATCCTGGAGCTGTCTCAGGTTTGACTACTGCTGGTGGAAACTTACAGCCAACTCCACACATTTGTCTCTATATACAGGATGCTGGTTGTATTCAGTTGCTGTTTGCTGAGTCAGTCTCAAGCAGCAACCTCATGGTCTGAAATGTAGAGCCAATATGAAAGTGCCTTACACCTGTATGCTTTCTAATGGCCAGGAGGGGGCAACTCCACTTCTAGCAAAAAGAAGTCTGATTGCATTGGCATCAATCAATACAATGAGCCGACTTCTCACATGATTTATTACCTCAGACAAACACTTTCCTAATGAGTTTATGATCTCAATCACTAGTTTCAAGTCTTCTTCAATACAGCATGATTGATAAATTGATGATAAATTATGGTCCCATGTAGAGGAAAACAGACAATAAAGCAGGGTATGCTTTAGGAAAGAATTTATATAACAACATAGTTTTAATATTGCATTTTACTGGTAGTTGTTGTTTTCTTTCTAGAAATAATACTGCTGTGTCTAAACAGAAGACTCCAGTGAGATTATGTCTGAAATTTAAATTGTATTGTAATATCAGTGTGTCTGCATGTTTATTTTCCTGACACAGTGGAGTAAACTCACACACTGAAGGAGAGCGGAAATCCTCATGTCCTTTTATAGCACATGAATAACTGTCTGCAGAATCCAAGTCGACTAAATAAGATTGTTTTCTCAGAATTATCTTTCCATTCTTGTACCAGACGTAGGAAGGACGATTAGATAGATGACAACTGCTGTGACAAAGCAGCTCTGCCAAGGTCAAATACAAATGTCTTCCAACCTGCACATTGGGACCTGGATTTGTGAAGAAGGAACAGAACTGTTTAGACAAAATTGTAAACATATACACACAACACATTCATATTATTGGTTCCTATATGTTTAACATTTGGAAATAATTAACATCATGAAAACGTTACCTGTGACAGACAAAGTGACTCCAGGGGAACCGGTATATGTTACGTCTGGTTGGTTTATTATGAACATGAACTTGTACTCAGCTGAGTCGCTCTCTCTCAGGTCTGTGATTCTCAGAGTGCAGCGGTTTTTAGAACAACTGGTCTGCAAACGACGTGTGTACCTTGAGTCTTTTCTCAGATCCACAGGTACATTTCCATTCATATGAGTAAACCAGAATGTTTCCTCAACTGTAGTATAACGGCCATTTATTATGTATGGGTATCTGTAGTTGCATCTTATTTCCACTGTTGATCCTTTTAAGGCACAGATCCGAGTAGAGGTGTAAGTCACTCCCCAGCCATTCTGACCCTGTATCACTGTAACACAGAGCACATCAGAAACTACAATCAGCCTCATAAAAACATCAAGAGATACTCTTCCATTTGTTGTAGAGGTGCTTCAGTCTGTCAAACTACATTTCCTATAACATTTCTGGCTCTTATGCCATTCTACTTGATGTCAGTGAGATAAAGATAATCTTATAGTGTTGGGTAGTGTGCGAAAACAAAACTATTAAATAAAATATTATCCTAACTAGAACTATCTTAAGATTTATTATACTGTTTATTATATTTCTCCATGCTTGTTGGGGTCATTCTAACATCTATTTTTAAAATGAGTATAAGCTGTAAATAAATTACTTCTGATTAATGCCAAAGTGAACAAAGCTATGGAGACATCTACAAATAATTCTGTTTTACATGGGAATATACAAAAAATAAGGAACAATTTCAGCTTTAGTCATGATCTCTGTAGTTTATATCGAAGTACACTGAGGCAGGGCATCATACAGAGCGCACAGTGAAGGAAAAGCAATGTATTGAAGCAGTGTACTTTAACGCAAAAATGAACACGATAAAAAATAGATGAAGATTAAATAATAGCAGTGTGTAGTATCTGAAAAAAAAGAGTATTTTCCTCGGTTGCTTTCCTGTCTGCAACCGGTTGCTGCAGAGTGTGAATGGCAGTTCAGTTTATGAAATATAATATTACGGTAAATGTGTACAGAGATGCTGCTGGTGTAAAAAGCATCTCTCTGTTGTAAGACTTCAATTTAAAGAAAGAAGTGAATGTCTGGTGTGCAGGGACCACATGACATCTCACATCAAATCTTTTTATTTACTAAAAACTCTCCTCTGATATTCTGAAGTGTGCTACCTGCCTCACAATATAAATGTAAATATACAGTACCTTGTACAGAGAGAAGGAAGACAACAAATCCACTCGCTGCTGTTGTTAAACTCATAGCTGCTCCTCACGTCTATTAAATCACATCAGCAGGTAGATCAGATACATGAGAAATCCTATATGTCAGTTAGTCACAAAAAACAGTTCTAATCAAAAAGGGAGGGTGAGGTTACGGTTGTATTTGACAGCTATTTTGAGGTTCTTAAACCTGCCCTGACTTCCGTCTTCCTTATATCATCAATATACATGAAGAGACAAATGTCTGTGAATCCCCAGGTTGAAATGAAGAAATGATTCTTGTTTTGCAAATGATGCAGTTTATGAAAATAATGGTTAAGGTAATTGTGTGGCCTGGACATGCCTCTAACACTTTTATTGAGAACATACATTTTAAGAGGGAAAATAGCAAAAGGTTTTTTATCACTCCTTTTTAATACCTTATAGTACAACCTAGTTCTATTTTCTTTACAGCACCAGTCCATACACTATGAACACCCTATTGTGCAAACTAAAAGTGAAAGTCAAGGTCTTTCACTTGTTTAACCCTTTCTATTCCACAGTGTTGACAGATGTTGATTTTTCTTATTAATAACAATACTTGCAAACCTGCGTCCATCAGCACTGCAGACTAGGGTGTATCCTATACAGATTGTGAAGCCCCTTGAGGCAGATTGTGATTTGTGATATTAGGTTATATAAATAAAATTGACTTGACTTAAAAAGCAGTCCTGGCTTGCTTCCTCTTTACATTATTAGCATGGATGAAACGCTGTATGTCTGTACATCCCCAAGGTGAAATGAAGAAATGACTGGTTCAACTACGCATGAACTTCAATCCAAAAACTATGCGGTCTGGTGGTACATGAACCAGTCACAGCACCCCACCCATAAGAGGGCAAATTTCCATCAAGAGAGTACAAGAAAGATTTGCTTTCATGATGTCACACTTCAGTTTCTAACAAATGTTGAGTATTTTAAGACAGCATGGTCAGCTTCCTCATTCGTCTGTCACTGAGGCCAACAGAGGCTCTAACAACTGCAGCTGGCAGCTCAATTAATCTTCTAAAAATATGTATGTGTTGAGATTGAAAGATCACTCTTGACTTTAGAAAGCACTGCTAACAAAAACTGTCTCAAGATCCACTTGTTCAAAGTTGTCCACGTAGTCTTGAAAGTTGAAAACTTGCCATATTGACCGAGTACTAGTGGTGTCGTTCAAAGAATGTTTCGTTCATTTGACCTAATCTTGTATGTGACTCAGGAGGAACGGGTTGTCTCAGTGAGTAATTCGTTCATTTTCACGCATGCGTGAATAGTCTTGGACTCTTACGTTCACTCGTTACACAGCAGCTGCAAGGTCGCCGTCAGCACAGGAAACAGAATTGATTAGTTCACGACTCTCAACTGTGGTTCTCTTGGTTCGAGTCGTTCATTTGTCACGTGACAGCTGGCTACAGGCTTTGGTTAGCAGGCAGCACGGGAAATAGAATTGATTATGCTCGTTTACGCTCACATGGGTCCTCCTCGGAGTTTGTCTTCACTCGGCAGGCTGACTTACTGCCAGCACCGGGGAATGAGAGGCAAGTCTGTTGTCAGGTAACAGTCACTAGACTGACATATATCTAATATCTATTTTGATAATTTTGTGACATTTAATGAAGCATAACGTTATTACAGCGCAGTTATGTTGTGCTAAGTTATAGTTTTAACACAGCCGCACCATAACTTTAGTCCTGCTAGTGTTTACAGCCAACAGCTGATGAGAGTTGTTCTTGGTCCCCTCCACTTCAGCGCCCTGACAGGGTTCAACCGGGAACTGAATTACCTCTGAGGTCGTCTCCTCTCCAAACCAAATGGATCCGGACATTAAACCATTAAAATGCAGCAACATAGCAACGTTAGCGTTAGCCCTGTGGTTTGTTTACAGCTAACAGCTGATCCGGTCCGCTACAGAACGCAACGTAACTTTTTATTTATCGACAGAGCCGTGCTGTTGTTTCACAGCTTCTCCCTGGTGAACAACCTGCAGTGTTTGAGATTATTATTAAATTTGTTAAATTTTAATAAGAGTGTTTTATTCATCTAGTGTGTCAAGCTTATTACTTATATTCCCTGTAAATCTGATGTTAATATATGGATTTTACTACTACTAGGCTACTGAATGAATGAGCACTTTAGAGATATAGTGATAGTTATTATAATTATATATATATATGGTTGGTCTGGTAGTATACTCTTCCGCTATCCATACTACTATTAGCCGGAGTAGTGGCTTAATCAAATATTGACATTTCTGTGTTTTTTACATGGTTTGAATTTGGTTGTGGCTCAATGGGGCTTTATAGAACCATGGTAGAGAAAGAGGTGAATTGGTGCATTATACTTAAATAAGAGCAAGCCAGGCAGCCTTCTGGGTTTGAGAAGTGCGCTGTTTTTTTTTTTTTAATCACCCACTAGAGGGCTGCAGCGCCGCAATAACCAGCCTAGTTAAAATGAACGAAATGACACATAAATTTTTTTTAAAAATTAGTTCATTTTAATGAACGAGATTTGATGACTGGAGCCTTTCAAAAGAGTGACTTTTCCCATGACTACCAAGCACCACCCCCCTTATTTATCTATTGATACACTGTGATATTATTACTTACATAAGAAAAAGATCTCAATACACCTTGATTATTTGTTACTACTGTGCGCTTTTTAGCAAGGCATGTTAATGTTTGCAGGGTACGGAAGCCCTAAGCAGCCATCCATTAAAAAAATTTTACTCCATTTTCCCATGACAAAGACATCGTTTTCCCCGAGATAACAAATTTTGTTTTCCTGTGACAACGGGAGAAATTTCTCATGATCTCGAGACAAAACGACGATCTCAAAACAATAGTAAGCTGGTGACTTTAATTTTGAAAATTACCTGTGCCAGTGGTTAACTCAGCTGGTAGTGTATAGGACTTTCAGTCAATGTGTTGTGTGTTTGATCCTCCCTTTAATTGTTTTTGTTTTATTATCGTCTTCAACAAAGTTCTTATGAAGTTGCCGTTTCACATGATCACAATAGAGCATATGCTGGAGCGTATGCGTCCCGGTGATCGGTCCACATCCATCAACCTCTGGACCCTTATTTTCATTTCCACAGCATCCCCAGGCAGAGGAAATTCCTGCATTCCTTTTCATTCAGGGGAATCCAATCACACATTTCCTGATGGATATTTCAGAGGTGTGCTATGCAAGCCACACAAACTGGACCTTACTCTCTTTAGGAAGAGTTTTGCATTATGAGTTATTCAAAGAGAAATACAAGTACAACCAATTAGCGAGAAATTTAAACCTGTTTCTTCACACTGTAGGGAGGGATGCCTCTGGCTGAGCTGGGGGACCGTTGGCCTCGTTCTCCCGCGTTATCGCTCCCTGGCGGCAGGGAGCTTCCCAGGCTCAGCTTTCTGCTGTTCTTCCTTGGGGCGGGGTACAGCTTTCCCCGGAACATGCGGTCTGGGGTCCTTTGCGCTTTGGGGGGACGCAGGGTGCCCTGGCTTCTGGGGGTGGGGGTCTCTGCGCGGGTTGATCCGATTGCGGTTTGGTGGGCTGCGGTGGGATTGATGCATTGTGATTTTTCCCTGGGCAGGGTCTCTGAATGGCTGCTGGGCGTTTAGTTTGTGCATTGGAGTCCGGGGGAGGCATTTCCTCGTTGGCTTGGAGGGACCTGTTTGGGTCCCTGCTTTGCTTCGTTGGCCTCGGATCCATGCTTCCCCATTTCTCTGTCGGCCAGTTGTTGGACCCCTCTGGATACTGAGGTATATAGTTAGTTTTCGGGATGTGCAGTGTGGGTGCGGGGCAGGGCTGTGTTCTGGGTTTGTGCCTGGAGTTCTCGGCCCTTGACGGGTGGGTGGGTTGTTGGTAGCATGCAGCTGAGCTAGTTGATTTTGCCTCGTTGCTGGTTTGGCTGGTGTTGCACGGCGGCCGGGGGGCATGCTGGGCATGGGGGATGTCGGCTGGCGCCGGCGGCCTTAGTTTTTTCCGGCGGTTGGGGATGGGCTGGGACTTGCTGCTGGTGTTTCTCTCCGCTGGCTTTTGCTGTCATGTTTTCCGTTTTCTCTCTCTCGTTTGCCCGACCTCGCACGCGGGATTCGCGGGGGGCTGCTGGGCATTTGGTGTCGCCATGCTCGCGCAGTGTGCGCGTTGGGCTCGTCATTTGTGCATTGGTGTTGATGATTGCGTGGCATTTGGGCATTTTGGTTGTTCGCTGCGCAGCGGTGGGGTGCTGGGTGGGGGGGGAGCACTGGTCTATGTTGTGTGCGCGCCATGGTCGGTCCGGGCGCTGCTTTTCCGCGGGTTACGCTTTTTGCGTTCCGTCAGCATTACGTTGTCAACTGGCATTTGGGTCGGGGTCTTCCGCGTTTGCATCACGGTGCATCTGGGAGTCTTTGTTTTTTTTTTAATTGATTTATTCTTTTTCTTTCTCCCACCCCTATTGGCTACTGGGGTTCTTGCCTGCCTGTTGCTGGGTAGGTGTGGCACAGTCTCACTAACAACTACATTCTTTAACAGGCTTATGCGCACACACATGTACACACACACACATACAGACACATTCACCCACACGCACACAGACACAATCACTCTCACACATAGACACAAACAAATTTAGGTTGTCCCTGGTAGAATTATTCCTGATGCTTTTCTTTCAGTTACTTATTTAAATTAATTATTATTCCAGCTCTCGTGGCTGTGTTGTGTTGCTTATTTAGTGTGTGTGACTGTTTCTTGTTTTCATTATTCTCTTAGTTGTCTTACTATGTTCAGCTGTTTGGCTGCTTGTCTTTTACTATTATTATTATTTTTATTGTTTGTTTTTGTTTGTGTTTGTTTGTTGTGTTTTTCTCCTCCCCAAACCCCTCTCTGTTTTATTGCAGGTTTCATTGCTTTCTGCAATTGTGTTTCCCACAGCTTTTCCCTGTTGTCCCCACCCTCCATCCCCCTTCTCTTGCAGGTGTTGTCCTTTCTCTGTGCTGTCTGTTTGTGCCCCCCCATCCCCGTGTCTGCCCCCCTGTCCGGCCCGGTGACAAATCAATACATAATTAAATAAATAATAAAACAGACAACGGAGTATTTCAATACTCTCTTGTTAAAGTAAAATCTGTCTGGCACAATATGGTATCCAGGTCATTATACTCTATACCCGGCTGCTGGGCAGGACAGGTTTAAAAAAAATAAATAAAAAAAAAACTAATCTTAATAATACCATGGATTAATTGAAATATGTGAAGCAACATAATCACATTCAGGCAACGCTTGATAAGTTATCAGCTATTTGAAATGCCGAACAATCAGATTTTTCTTGTTTTCAGAGGAGCTTAAGTCTCTTAGGGTGCTTGCACTTACTTTCTTTTACGTTTTATGTGAAGCACTTTGAATTACCTTGTTGTTGAAATATGCTATACAAATAAACGTGCCTTGCTAAGCACCCCTGGTTGCCCATGTAACCCGAATACTGAACACCTTTGACAGTTTGAACAACATGAGGAAAGAATTTATTATCTTAAAAGGGTTTATTTAAACATTAATCAGTGCAATCAAGTTGGTTAAATAGCCAGAGGGTGAAATCAGTGAAAGCTCACAGGTTTAAAAAAAACAGTAAAAATTTATTTAAAGCAACATTTTTGTGTGATTTGGCACCTCTTGCTTGGTCATTCTCTATTTCTCTTCCTAGCTTACTCTCTCAACGTCTTCTTTTGACTTTTTACCTCTGCAATTAGCTAATGTTATGTCCACAGAGACTGCTGAGCCTGGTTATGTGGTCAAACAAAACACACACAGTTGTGATTGAGATAATGAGCTGAGGAATATTTGCAATATTTGACAAAAAGATTAAAACAGAATAAACTGTGACATTGAGAAGGATATACAGTCTAAAGAGAAATGTACTTGACAAGATATTGGTTTGCAAGCAATAACAGTAAAAAAAATAAAAAATATGCTCCATTCTATATTGGGATTTATAAATTACAAACTGTTAGCTAACAGATACTTGTACTTTAGAAGAAATGACCAAGGCTGGATGTTGTAACAATATTTTTACTCAAACCAAATATTCCAGCATTTTGTTTAGTTATAATGGGCAATAACTGGTAATTTAACACAAATCAAAATTAAACATAAAGGTCATGTTTTGTCTGCTTGAAAAATAGATTCATTTAATATCGCATTTTGACAAAATGCACTGCCAATTCATTTATAAAAAATGTCACAGCAGAGGACGTCCTGGTTTGTTTGTTAGGGAAGCGCAGTTTGTTTGTTGTTTATGTAATTGCTTTTTGACAGTAGCTTTTGATCTGTCTAATGGATTTTAATATCACTGTGGAATTCTGCTTAAACACTGTAACGTAACGGTCCACAGATTCATGTTATGTTCATACTCTTGGTTTTTTGGTGACTGTGCTGTACAGTGCAGATGAATCCTCCAGAGCTTCTTGACGTCTGTGAATGAAAAAACTAATTGAAAGACTTATTTACTCAAACACTCAAAAAACGCAACAACAAAAAAACAATGGGAATAAAAAACAAATTCTCATGGACTCACTCTGCTGAAGTTGAGCCACTCTTAAAGTTGACAGCACTGTACTCCACACCATCTTCGTCCTCTTCTTCTTCATTCTTGTGTCTGTTGGGCTGAGCTAGCCTGATGTTGGAGTAGAGAGGATCTTCCTGGTTTTTAGAGAAGCTTACGCTGGCATAGCAAAGGTTGTTCGACTCCTCTGCTGGTTTTCTCTGTGCTGCAGCTGAAGGGTTGTTGCCCACTAAACCCATGTTTAGCTAAAAGGTAATAATCACATAGACAAAAATACTTCAGTACTTAGCTTTGTAAGTAAGTGGGGAAGTATGTTGTGGTATTTTTGTTGGCTGCAATTCCAGTGACTTTAAAAATATGTCATCAGGTGCAACTTTTTTATGTTCTCTGTTCTGGTTCTGGTTC
>NC_060150.1:54828919-54830052 GCF_021292245.1 Micropterus dolomieu | reverse complement strand
TGGAATTCTGCTTAAACACTGTAACGTAACGGTCCACAGATTCATGTTATGTTCATACTCTTGGTTTTTTGGTGACTGTGCTGTACAGTGCAGATGAATCCTCCAGAGCTTCTTGACGTCTGTGAATGAAAAAACTAATTGAAAGACTTATTTACTCAAACACTCAAAAAACGCAACAACAAAAAAACAATGGGAATAAAAAACAAATTCTCATGGACTCACTCTGCTGAAGTTGAGCCACTCTTAAAGTTGACAGCACTGTACTCCACACCATCTTCGTCCTCTTCTTCTTCATTCTTGTGTCTGTTGGGCTGAGCTAGCCTGATGTTGGAGTAGAGAGGATCTTCCTGGTTTTTAGAGAAGCTTACGCTGGCATAGCAAAGGTTGTTCGACTCCTCTGCTGGTTTTCTCTGTGCTGCAGCTGAAGGGTTGTTGCCCACTAAACCCATGTTTAGCTAAAAGGTAATAATCACATAGACAAAAATACTTCAGTACTTAGCTTTGTAAGTAAGTGGGGAAGTATGTTGTGGTATTTTTGTTGGCTGCAATTCCAGTGACTTTAAAAATATGTCATCAGGTGCAACTTTTTTATGTTCTCTGTTCTGGTTCTGGTTCGGTTTTTTTTTTAGAACCTGTCCTGTCACAGAAACAGACACCACAGAGAAAAGACAGCACCTAGATGGAGAGGTGTACTGAAAGTGCAGCTGGTTCAGCACTTTGTAATTTATAGCATAATGGATGTATAAAGGAAAACAAGGGTGTGACACAGACATATAGTGTCGACGAGCGATCCCTATAGCGTCATAGTTCAACACACTGGGGGAAGCCCTGTAGCGTCATTTTTTGACGGTAAAGCAAGGTATATGATATGTAACAGAAAAGACTGAGCAAGGAGGAGGGGGAGGTGGTTGCGGTGGATGGAGGGCCAAAACCCTAACTTTGAACCAGGAGACCAGGGTTCGTCTCCTGTGTAAAACAAAAAGTCAACATTAAATGTTTTTATTTAAGTTACGTGAGTTACGTAATTTGCGCAAGTTACTTAAGTGACGTAAGTTAACTTATTTGGGTTATTTTAACCCAAACCATGGTCTTTTCCTAACCTTAACCAAGTAGTGTTGTTGCCTAAACCTAAC
>NC_060150.1:54819468-54828899 GCF_021292245.1 Micropterus dolomieu | reverse complement strand
TGGAATTCTGCTTAAACACTGTAACGTAACGGTCCACAGATTCATGTTATGTTCATACTCTTGGTTTTTTGGTGACTGTGCTGTACAGTGCAGATGAATCCTCCAGAGCTTCTTGACGTCTGTGAATGAAAAAACTAATTGAAAGACTTATTTACTCAAACACTCAAAAAACGCAACAACAAAAAAACAATGGGAATAAAAAACAAATTCTCATGGACTCACTCTGCTGAAGTTGAGCCACTCTTAAAGTTGACAGCACTGTACTCCACACCATCTTCGTCCTCTTCTTCTTCATTCTTGTGTCTGTTGGGCTGAGCTAGCCTGATGTTGGAGTAGAGAGGATCTTCCTGGTTTTTAGAGAAGCTTACGCTGGCATAGCAAAGGTTGTTCGACTCCTCTGCTGGTTTTCTCTGTGCTGCAGCTGAAGGGTTGTTGCCCACTAAACCCATGTTTAGCTAAAAGGTAATAATCACATAGACAAAAATACTTCAGTACTTAGCTTTGTAAGTAAGTGGGGAAGTATGTTGTGGTATTTTTGTTGGCTGCAATTCCAGTGACTTTAAAAATATGTCATCAGGTGCAACTTTTTTATGTTCTCTGTTCTGGTTCTGGTTCTGTTTTTTTTTTCGAACCTGTCCTGTCACAGAAACAGACACCACAGAGAAAAGACAGCACCTGCAAGAGAACAGAGATAGGGGGGCTTGGGGCAGACATAAGAAAATAACTGATGGAGAATAAAAAGGTGAAAGGAGAAATAGTCAAGCAAAAAAATAAACAACACAGCTCAGCTATGAGAAGGGAAATAATAACAATTTATTGACATGTATAAAGAATAATGCAGCAACAAGTTGACAACCATGGACATCTTAAATTTCTGTGTAGGTGTGTCTTTGTGTGTATAAGTCTGTCACATAATGTAGCTGTTAGTCAGAGTGGGACACCACACCAGCACTGACCACAGTGGCAGACAGGCACCAACCCTAGCAGCCAGGGTACCCTGTAACCCCCCGGAGCGCAAATGACCGAGACCACATGACCCGGAGACAACCGTGCACCACTTGAAGTAAGAATAGTAGAGAGCTAGAGGCCACCCCAACAAGTTTTTATAGCCAAATAGTGAACCAGAGGTTTGGGGTTACTTCTGTTTTTGTCATAATTCCTACTCGGACCAGTAGATGTAATTCCCCTTTAATTTTAAAAACCTGACATGTACAGTATGTGTAGATGGAGAGGTGTACTGAAAGTGCAGCTGGTTCAGCACTTTGTAATTTATAGCATAATGGATGTATAAAGGAAAACAAGGGTGTGACACAGACATATAGTGTCGACGAGCGATCCCTATAGCGTCATAGTTCAACACACTGGGGGAAGCCCTGTAGCGTCATTTTTTGACGGTAAAGCAAGGTATATGATATGTAACAGAAAAGACTGAGCAAGGAGGAGGGGGAGGTGGTTGCGGTGGATGGAGGGCCAAAACCCTAACTTTGAACCAGGAGACCAGGGTTCGTCTCCTGTGTAAAAAAAAAAGTCAACATTAAATGTTTTTATTTAAGTTACGTGAGTTACGTAATTTGCGCAAGTTACTTAAGTGACGTAAGTTAACTTATTTGGGTTATTTTAACCCAAACCATGGTCTTTTCCTAACCTTAACCAAGTAGTGTTGTTGCCTAAACCTAACCAAATTGTAATGTTTCATGACTTTAATAATGTGCCATTTCAATATGACTATGTTTCAAAACGCTAGGGTTTTATTTTGAAAGTCTAACCAGACATTGCATATTTAGTGTTGCTAAGTACAGTGTTGGGCAAGTTTCTTCCAAAATGTAATATATTATAGATGACTAATTACTTTCTTTTAAGAGTAGTTAGTTATATTACAATATTAGTGTCTCTGAATTGTAATGCTTTGCACTAATTTTGCATTACTTTGAGTTACTTTCAATGTTATTTAATGGGCGCATTATTCTGATAGTAAGATGTGCTGCATAGGTGGGTTCTAGTGATGTGCAGAGTTATATCTGCAGATCGGGTGGGTCTTTGTCATAAAAAATAACCTTCTGATAAGGGTGGGGGTGGATGGGTGAAATAGGATGAATCATGTCCCCATTAAAAAAATTATGCTGTGCGCATTTACACACGAGGTACAGCAGCATAACGTCATTATTTTAATCTCCCGACACAGGATCAGTCAGGATGAAATGACAACAGCCTCTCTGATCATGAAAGTACTTTGTTTAAGAAAACACATAGCCTATAGAAAAATATTTAGACATAATCCATCAGGGGAGCTACTGTCTTGTTATGAGGAGCAGAGCTCCCCCCTAGTTTCCACCCTGCGTACAATCTCAACCATCGGACACCTCTTAATTTCGGGTTAAAATGTGGTATAACAAGTGTTACTGAGATTGTAATGGGTATAATATTACCATTTTTTGTAGTAATTGCGTTACAGCAAAAAGCAATACATTACTGTAATTATGTTACTTTTGGAACACGTTACTCCCAACACTGGCTAAGCGTTTCTAACTTGACTGCGGAGCCGTAAACATCTAAAAATGACACTAAAGGGCTACCCAGGTCATCAAAAAGCAACAACAAAGGGCCTTGACTAAGCTTCAATATGTGACGAGTCGGGAGTGAGAATGTGTTGCGAAGATGGACATGAAGCACGATTCAAATGACTTAAACTCTTCTTCCTCACCTGTGCTGTGTTGTCTGGTCTCCCTCCAGGCTCTGTGGTTTGTTTCAAGGACCTCTTTCTTCTGGAGAGGAGAATAAATGAACAAACAAAAAAATCATGACATGAAATTACTGAACATGAATTACAGAAGGTCCATTACTGAATATAATCACAGTAAAACTGATTTGCTCACCTAATCAATAGGAAAGCACAGAGGAATATGAGAGGCAGAAAAATAGCAGTGATTGATCCAGCAGCTGCCGATGCCATTGAACCTGGGAAACAGTGATCAAACAAAAATACTTGCAATTAATAATGGAGATTGTTTGGGATCATAATTGGAAATAAAATTGTAGATCTTCAGACAAAAGCATTTGTTACATGCTAAGAAGGCCTGGTTAGTTTTTGTTTTTCCTCCTGCTTTTTGCCTGCCCCTGTGTTCTCTTCAGGTGCTAAGCGGGCGATTGACTCGCGCGTGTGCAGCCTGGCCGAGCTGCACATTGGCCAACTGAAGATGAAGCTGGCCAATCAGCATGCGGAGGGAGAAATAAAAACAGCACCCCAGATGAGTTTGCTCTCTCACCATTGCAATTGCTTCCACTGTTAGCAGCAGCAGCGGTGGCAGCAGCGTGATTGTTTGACCCTTTTCTTTTTGGAATAAACTTTGATTTGCTGAGTTCAAATATCTGTGACTCCTTTACGTTGCCTCCCTGAAGCCCAGGTCCTAACACATTCTAAAGCTCATTAGGGTCTGATTGTTTTGTAACCCAGGCTAAAGATTAATGACTAACTTTGTCTTTTGGCTATATGTCTTTGACTCTTGAGCATAGCTGTCATACCTGGTGGAAGGGAGATCACCTGATGAGAGAAGCTACAGGACAGACCTTGTAAAGAAAATGACGTGGAATTGAGTGGGTGTGTATGCAGGTTAATTAACATCATTTACCTGACACAACAGTCAGATGTAAGGTGGAGTTATGACGTCCTCTTCTGTTCTGGGCTTCACAGTAATAATTCCCACTGTGTTCAGCTCTGATGTCAGTGATGGTGAAGTTCTGTCCTGATGCTTTTGGTGAGTCTTCATTCTCCTTGTACCAGGTGTAATTAGCTGCTGGGTTAGCATCACTGCTGCAGGTCAGAGTCACTGAACTGCCCTCCACTATCTCAGCAGAGGGACTCACTGACACAGAGAGAAGCTTTGGAGCATCTGAGGGACAAAAAAAGAGAGTGCTGCATGTTAACAACATAGTGTGGGATAAACAGAGTAGTGACTAACTTGTATCTATGGCATTTAGTGACATTTCCGTATTGACATGTTTAACTATATCCCAAAATCAATGATTAAAGTTGTGCTTTTGAACATTAATCAGTGGGGCCTGGTCGGCCATGCAGAAACACAATTTTCAGCAGTGTCTTTTCATTGGATGTTTACTTTATACAATAAAGTATCAACAACAATACCTACAAAACAAATTTTTTTTGCATATCTGGTATTGAAGCAATCCAAAAGTAAGTAAAAGTAATGAACTTGCAATACTTTTATATTGTGGTACTTGGATTATGTTATGGATTACATTTTTTAACATGTAATTAGTATTTGTCCTGGATTGCATTTTTAAAGTAATCCTCCCAACCCAATTTGTTACTGTGATGTAAAGACAGTGTCCAGTTAAAACTTTTATATGAAGATAAATTTGTTACAAATTAATAACTTCCCTCTCTGAAACTCTTGCTCCAGTCTAGGTTGCTAAACTGGTTCGGGAACATTTACAGCTTAACCAAAGCTGTGGTTATAGGCTTTTCAGGACCCGCCTTTCTCTGCTTTTGATTGGTTAGTAGACTTTGATTAGCTACTGCGCATATGCAACTCCATAGCTTAGACATGTCATAGGCGTTCAATGACCACTTTAAAGGAAAAATCCTAAATCCTTTAAACTCCTTATGGAACACGATACCCTTTCTACCAGCCTAAACCCATCAGACCTTTACATCCACTATCTATAATAAACACATTATATGTCAAAGTGATTAGCTGATGTTTTGTACTTACACTGGACATCTATGGATACAGATGTGGAGTTGATCTGGCCATACTTATTCTCAGACTTGCAGTGGTAGATCCCGCTGTCCTTAGAGCTGATAGAGGGGAAAATATAAATGCTGTGTAGTGCCTGCGGCATTGTTTGGTTCTCCTTGTACCAGGTGTGTTTAGCTGCTGGGTTAGCATCACTGCTGCAGGTCAGAGTCACTGAACTGCCCTCCACTATCTCAGCAGAGGGACTCACTGACACAGAGGGAAGCTTTGGAGCATCTGTAGGCAAAAGAGAGACAACTTGTCAATGATTGTTCACAGGCCTGTTTTTAGGCAGTGACTGCCACAAGCTAGGAGGAGCAATTCAGTAGTTTTGATTCATTATTGTGATACATCATTGGTCACTTTGTTTTCCACCTGCTTTACTATGTGTTCACATAAAACGAGAAGCAAATCTTTCATTCAACGCAATTACATACCAAGTCCATGCATAGACGCAAATTAGGCGATGGTTGGAAGACGCAAATGACGATTTTAAAATATGGAGCGAAAAATTTGCATGTTGTTGAAATGATATTATTGTGAGCCACGTTCAGGTGAGAAAAGTTATTCTCAACACAAGTATAACCCGGCTATTCAGAGTGTTATGTGGAGAGGACCGGGCAGAGCAGAGGGACAGAGCCTCTGCTTATCGGCAATAGTAGCTCAGAGTTAATTTTAATTAAATACATTTTTTTATTAAAATTTAAAAAGTGGATTTATCTTTACTCGCACTTCTCATCCTGTCTGCAGCCACCAAGTTTACGACCTCCACTGTTTTCATTGTAGCTGTTTGTGGAGCCAGAGCTCTGTGATACTACTTCATATTTATATAGACCGGAAAAAACAGGAGTCTGTTTGGAGAGACGTAGGCAAGGAAGTCAAACTACCTGGTAAGTTCAGAAATGATGTGTCCATTACTTCATTCCAGCTATTGCTGTACTTAAAACCATCTAGAATAACATAGCCCCATTGATCCAAACACCATTTAGAAAATAAGCTTTTTTAAAAGTGGTTTGCTTGTCATCTTGCAGACAGACCTGACAAAGCATGAATTCATATGTTTAACCAATCTGCATCATAATGTTGTCATTTTGGCATCGTTTTGGTCAGTTTATTGCAATTAAATCACAGCAAAATGTTTATTTTGGGTTCATAACACTGTAGTTAACCAGATTTGGGGAATATTTGCGAGTTGTGTGCTAGTAACACAAGTAAACACAAACTGTGCAGCAGTCAAACTCGCGCAAGTAACGCAAGGCAAAAATTCACTTCACATTTGAACACACCATAAGGCTGTTGTTGCCTCAACAAAGCTAGTTGGCTATAACAACCACTACTAGACCTGTAAATGAAACTTGGCCACAGGTGTTCTCTTCATTACCCTTTTCTGGAAAGAAAACATAAAAACTGATCTAAAAACCTCTGACATTCTGGGCAAAACATTATTTCTTCAGTGTGTGGAGCAATGTGCTGCTGGGACCTCCAATTTGGCAAAAACAAGTACACTGCAACTTACATGGCTTTCCTTAGAGCGGAGGTGCCTGCGATGTCAATGTGGTTGGCATAGTGCCATTTTCAACACATTCAACACATTTTCAAGCTTTGTAAGTTAGGTGATTGGTGATGAATCCTATTTCAAAGTTGTCATGGCATTTCTTAAGCAATATATGTGTGTGTGTGTGTATGTATATATATATATATATATACACACATATATATCTCACAATTTCAAAATCACAATTTGTCTTCCCATTATGTCGAGGGGATTATTAATAATACCAATAATGTGTTCAGCTTCTCTTCCAAGTTGACTTCACTGTGCAAGGATTATACTATTAATACAAAAGTGCTACATTTCAGTTTCAGGGGGGAAAAAAGGGCCCAAAGACATTTTTTAATCTATGTATGTCTGACCTAGAAGGTGGTCTGCCGAATGGATGTGTGACTTTTTGAATCCCAAACCGGCACAAGGTCAATAAAATCTTCTGCATAGATTGGGTAGATATAAGATGTTAAACTCATCACTTACATTTGACATTAATGATGTATTCAGATGTCATCCTCCCCAGCTCATTCTCAGCTGCACAGTAATACTCTCCAGAGTCAGAGGACTGGATGGGGCTGAAGACAAACTGTGGTTCTTCACTGAGCAGTCTTTGGTTCTCCTTGTACCAGGTATAATTAGCTGCTGGGTTAGCATCACTGCTGCAGGTCAGAGTCACTGAACTGCCCTCCACTATCTCAGCAGAGGGACTCACTGACACAGAGGGAAGCTTTGGAGCATCTGGAGGAGAGATGAACGTCAATAACATAAGGATGAGAATATGTTATTATAGACAATTGAATATTTCCATTTAAACTCCTGTTTGCTTCGTATTAATAGTCACAACAGCTGTACAGAGTGCTGATCCTGGAGCTGTCCCAGGTTTGACTCCTGCTGGTGAAAACTGTCAGCCAATAAAATGTCTTTAATAATTTGTATTTAAAACATATCCACACTTTGTCTCTATATACAGGATTGGTTGTGTTCAGGTTGCATATGCTGAGTCAGTCCTGTCTTCTCAGTTGAGTTGTAGGTGTTGCCAGCTGGCAGATCATTTCCTTGTTCTGTTTTGTAAATTATTCTTTTGAGTCTACATAACAGACTGTATACAATTATTGGGAGTGGGAGCAAAATCTATGTTTGGAAAAAAACAGGTTCTTGTGCTCTTCATTTTCTATTTTGAATCTTCAGTCTTGTCTGTGTTCAGATCCGGTTACAAAGAGTTTTAGTCTTCAAATGTTTTCAAGTTCATGTAATTTTATCCAGTCTCTGTGGTGGTAGCAGTACTTATGTGTTTCTGATTTATGACTGTTAAGATAAAGACCGTCTGTCTGTCTGTCAGGAATAAATCTTGGGAAACTGTTAATGCCATTTTCAAATTTAACTATGAAAATGAAAAGTTACAGGTTAACAATATCCAGGTCATGTAATTTTGGCTGAACTACCAGTTTTCTACCAATAAATTAATCTACTGCCTATTACAATTCACATTTTAACATTTAATGCTATAAATAAACATTTAAAAAGAAAAAAAAATTCAATAAATGTTTTTAAATTGCAAAATTAATTTCAAAATTGTAACCCTAACCCTGGGTGTAGACGTAGCGTGTGTGTGTGCAGTGGCAGAAGAGGAACACTTGCTGAAGAGACGGAGCCCCAGCTTCACTGGTGTTGTGCCGAGTTGTCCGCACCTCGCGGGACTTTCGGGATAATTTATCACCGTTGATGAACCACACAAAGAATATTATAGCGTTTTTAAATAGCCGGCTACTTGAAATAGACCTACAAGGAACCGCGGCGTGCATGTAGTTGTCGGCAACACAGAATGCACGTGAAATTCGGCACAAGACTGGTGAATGACAGGAGAGAGAGAGAGAGAGAGAGAGAGAGAGAGAGAGAGAGAGAGAGAGAGAGAGAGAGAGAGAGAGAGAGAGAGAGAGAGAGAGAGAGAAAAGGGTCTTCAAAAGGCATCAGTTTAGCTGGAAATTTACAGTGTAAGTTGAATGAATCGAGACTGTAGCTCTGCAGCTTCTCAAGATTAAAGCGGAGCTAACGTGTTAACCCCCCCCAAGTGTGTTTTTGTACGCAATCGCCCCATACAAAAACACATGTGATTGGACTATCAGTCGACTATAGGCAGGACTTGACGATTCCTTAAATCGTCAAGTAAATCCTTAGTCGGGGACAGCCCTAGAAAGGATTTGAAAATTTTATATAACAACATACTGTATATCAGAATATTGTTTTTCTACTGGTATTAGAGTTTTTTTCTATAAATAATACTGCTGTGTCTGAATTAAGATCTAGAAGGCGGTTATGTCTGAAATTGTATTGTAATGTTAGTGTGTATGTGTGTTGTTTTTCTGACACAGTGTAGTAAACTCACACACTGAAGGAGAGCGGAAATCCTCATGACCTTTAACAGCACACAAAATGATATCTCCGGGATAAAACTGATGTTTATAAGAAGATGTCTCCACCCTTTCCATTTTCTTCACATTCTTGAACCAGACGTAGGAAGGACGATCAGGAAGACGACAGCTGCTGTGACAAAGCAGCGCTGCCTCTGTATAAGACCCATGGACTTTTATTCTGGTGACCTGCACCTGCAGAGCTGGACAACAACACAGTAATGTCACTGACCATTAAATACTCAACTGCAAAATCAAAGCCACACAGTCAGAATAATCCAACAGGTAAAATAGTCAAGAGCAAACTTAGGTGAGGTGAAGAGGAAGAAAACTCATAATGATCATATTTTCACCACCAACTTTACATTTAACATCTACAGTTTATATTAAACAGCTGTTCACATTAACTTTTCTGCCTTTTTAAATTTACTGATTTGGTGTATACATCAGTTTGCGTTAATCAAGAATCAGTACCTGTGACAGTCAGAGTTGTACCAGGTAAACTACTCCTCCATTCAAAGCTTCCTGCTGTGAATTTGAAGTGATACTCAGCTGAGTCGCTCTCTCTCAGGTCAGTGATTCTCAGAGTGGAGCGTCCTCTCTCTGTTTCAAGGACCTGAACACGACCTGCATACTGGGAGTCTTCACTAAGGTCCTCAGGCTGTGAGGGATTCTGCCACTGAAGACTACGTTCAGGATTGAACCAGAATTTAGATCTGATAT
>NC_060150.1:54797648-54819368 GCF_021292245.1 Micropterus dolomieu | reverse complement strand
CCCACCCGGTACCACTCATCTCCACTACAAATAAAAAAAAGAGGCTACAATTTGCAAGAGCTCACCAAAATTGGACAGTTGAAGACTGGAAAAATGTTGCCTGGTCTGATGAATCTCGATTTCTGTTGAGACATTCAGATGGTAGAGTCAGAATTTGGCGTAAACAGAATGAGAACATGGATCCATCATGCCTTGTTACCACTGTGCAGGCTGGTGGTGGTGGTGTAATGGTGTGGGGGATGTTTTCTTGGCACACTTTAGGCCCCTTAGTGCCAATTGGGCATCGTTTAAATGCCACGGCCTACCTGAGCATTGTTTCTGACCATGTCCGTCCCTTTATGGCCACCATGTACCCATCCTCTGATGGCTACTTCCAGCAGGATAATGCACTATGTCACAAAGCTCCAATCATTTCAAATTGGTTTCTTGAACATGACAATGAGTTCACTGTACTAAAATGGCCCCCACAGTCACCAGATCTCAACCCAATAGAGCATCTTTGGGATGTGGTGGAACGGGAGCTTCGTGCCCGGGATGTGCATCCCACAAATCTCCATCAACTGCAAGATGCTATCCATCAATATGGACAAAAACATTTCTAAAGAATGCTTTCAGCACCTTGTTGAATCAATGCCACGTAGAATTAAGGCAGTTCTGAAGGCGAAAGGGGGTCAAACACAGTATTAGTATGGTGTTCCTAATAATCCTTTAGGTGAGTGTAATATCTAAGTTTCACTTTTTGAATGGAATTACTGAAATAAATCAACTTTTTGATGATATTCTAATTATATGACCAGCACCTGTGTTTCTAAATGTAATATTACCACTTTTATGCTACATGTAGATGTAAGATCTGCATACTACCTTCTCTTCTGGTTACCTCTGTACAAAGTAAGCACATCTGCCGATTATCACGCACTGAGCATGAGACTCACGCAATTAGCAATTTAATGAGCCATTTCTATTGAAATACACCACGGGTCCCCTTACATGGACGTCGCCATGTTTCTACATTAACCAGAAAGGGCAAACTGCAGAGTGCGTTTTGTCACTACGTTAACAAATTAAGAAAAACAAGTAGTAGTAGTAGCAGTAGTAGTAGTCTTCTGATTTAATAGAAGTAAGAAAAGAAGTGAAATTTGGGATGCCCAAAAGTCTTATTTAGGACAAGAGTAGCTTTTTCTGAGCTTGGAAAGGGAGGAGGGGTGAACAGTGATTGATGGTGCATTCACGTGGTGTCAGAATAATTTATTGCAAAAAGAGGAATAAAGTACAGAGCCCTGCTAGATCTGGTAAAGGAAAGAAAAAATATTCTAATTAAAACGTGGGGCCGAGGTAGTATCTCGTGGCCACTTTTAATTAAAATATTTTCTTTTTCCTTTACTGGATCTAGCATATCGACACATACTAAATATATAAGAAGACACAAATAATAAAAACTTTGCCAGAGGTCGTCTATATTATCTACAGATATTAAAAGTGGACGATATGCTGACAGTTTTCACAGCTTTTCTTCAATAAAATATCAGGTTATTTAGTCTAATTACAGCCACCTGGTGAAAATAGTGTAAAATAAGATACACAAAATTACAGTAAAGAAACAAATTTAAGTTTTGCGATGAGCACACAATTAGTGTAACTCATTAATGTGTAATGGTAAGTTCCAGACCCCGCCTTTCGCCCAAATGTAAGCTGGGATTGGCTCCAGCCCACCGTGACCCTGTACGCGGGATATGCGGTTAACGATGGATGGATGGAAAGTTCCAGAATACAAAAAAAACAATACAATAACTCATTATACTAACCTAGAAAAATGACCAAGGCTAGATGTTGTAACAATAAAGTTAATACAGTATGTCAACTCAAACCTAATGTTCAACATTTTATTTAGTTAGAATAAGAGATAACGTTATCACAACACAAAGTAAAGTTAATGTCACCTGCAGTTTAACATACGGCACCTTGTGCATTGATTTAGAATAGGAATTAAATTGTTGACCAGGTCAAAGGCATCCAATCAGAACCAGTGACCACGGTATTGTTTACTAGAGTATAAATTGACTAACATCTAAAACTGTTCAAACTAAACTTAACTAAATCATTTAAGACTTTTAGAAATCGTTGATGAGTGTAATGGATTCCTGAAATGATGAATGCACTTGTCCACATAAATATTTAGTTTTGTCTGCTGGATATAGATTAATTTAGCATTGAGACAAATTGCACTGCATATACCTTTCAAAAAACATCACACATGATAGGGGGCAGAGGACGTCCTGGCCTGGGCCCCAAACAAACATTTGTGGTATTGTTGGTTGTAAGAGAAGCTAAGTTATATGTTGTCATGTTGTTTTTTCACAGTTGCCTTTAATGTCAAATGTATTTTAATATCACCGTGGAAAAGGAGACACAGAAGCACAGCTTCATGTTGTATTCATTGTGCTGTACAGTGAAGACAAATTCTCCAAAACCTCCTGACATCTTAATCTGTGAATATAAAAAAAATCCCAATATTATCTAAGAACAGGTTGAAAATGACAGGTAGATGCAACAAAATGACATGGTGGGAATGAATAAAATTCTCATGGACTCACTCTGCTGAAACACTCGCACTCTTAAAGTTGACAGCACTGTACTCCACACCATCTTCGTCCTCCTCCTCTTCATTCTTGTGTCTGTTGGGCTGAGCTGGCCTGATGTTGGAGTAGAGAGGATCTTCCTGGTTTTTAGAGAAGCTTACTCTGGCATAGTGAAGATCGTCTGACTCCTCTGCTGGTTTTCTCTGTGCTGCAGCTGAAGGGTTGTTGCACACTGAACTGATATTTAGCTGAAAGGTAATAATCACATAGATAGGAGTACTTTAGTAGAAAGTGGGCAAGTATGCTTTTATTGGTCTGCAACATCATGACCATATAATAAAACATCTGCAGGTTTAAGGGTGAGGTGGTTGTTCTGACTTTACAAATACTTCATCAGGTGCTACAAATTTCTGAGGTCACATTTACTGTATGTCACGTTCTCTATTGTGGAACCACAAACCTCATTATCAAAACCAAAAAGTGAACCAGAGGTTCAAGGTCACTTCTGTTTTTGTTGTTGTAATTCATACTTGTCACTAGTAAAGGTTAATAAAATTCAAAGATTGCATGATCCCCCTTTACTTACAAAAAGTTAATGTGTACAAAATGTGTAGATGCAGAGGTATTGTGTTGTGTTGATGAAAACAGGGAACCTGTCTCAGCACTTTATAATTCATGACTAGGTAAAGGAAAACAAGAGTGTGACACAAACATATGGCTACATCACATGGAAATGAACAGGTTGAAAGAAGAGGATGATACAGACAGAAGGTTTAGGTGAAGAAACTATCCAAGAGGGACATGATGCACAAATCAATTCAAATTTTCATGTGAGAGTGGACTTCTTCCTCACCTGTGCTGTGTTGTCTGGTCTCTCTCCAGACTCGGTGGTTTGTTTTGAGGACCTCTTTCTTCTAGAGAGAAAAATAAATGAACAAACAAAGGAGTCATCATATGAAATTACTGAACAACTTCCTGAATCTAAGGTGCATCACTGAACATAATCAGAGTAAATCTGAACTGCTCACCTAATCAATAGGAAGGCACAGAGGAATATGAGAGCCAGAAAAATAGAAGTGATTGATCCAGAAATTAGGGATTTCATTGAACCTTGACAAACAGAAAGACTGACAATTAATAATGGAATTACAGGTGGTTTTGGTTCATAATTGGAATTAAAATCTTCAGATTAAAGCATTCTGAATGATGACGTATGTGAACTGTAGTTCCATAACATTACATGAATGATCTCAACAGCACAAAATAAGGTATAACAGCCCCTGTGCCAATATATTGGTGATCCTTCTACATTGTGGGTCTGATTGTTTTGTAACCAAGGTTAAAGATTATTGATTGACTTTGTACTCGACTGGACTCTTGAGCATAGCTGTGAACCTGGTGACAAAGTACATCACCTGATGATAGAGGCTGCAGGACAGACCTTGCAAAAAATGATGGAACGGGTGTGTATGTAGGTTAATGAGCATCATTTACCTGCCACAACAATCAGATGTAAGGTGGAGTTATGACGTCCTCTTCTGTTCTGGGCTTCACAGTAATAATTCCCACTGTGTTCAGCTCTGAAGTCAGTGATGGTGAAGTTCTGTCCTGATGCTTTTGGTGAGTCTTCATTCTCCTTGTACCAGGTATAATTAGCTGCTGGGTTAGCATCACTGCTGCAGGTCAGAGTCACTGAACTGCCCTCCACTATCTCAGCAGAGGGACTCACTGACACAGAGGGAAGCTTTGGAGCATCTGGGGACAAAAGAGAGACAACTTGTCAATATTTGTTTACAGGCCTGCAGGAGCAATACTGATGTCCCAGTGGTTACTTTGTTATCCACCTGCTTTAGAATAAATAACTCAAAAAATGTCTCACATTGTGGAAAAAATATTATTTCTTCAGTTTGGACAGTAATAAGGCAATGGGTCTTGACTTTTTGGCAACAAGTGCGTTGCAATTTACATGGCTTCATTTAGACGGGAGCTGCATGTGGTATGCGTAGCACTAGTGACATTATATCTTTTGACAGTGTCAAGCTTGGTGAGTTACACGATTGACCTCCTGTGGTTTTTATTACACACACACACAACTGGTATTATTTGACACACACATTTCAAGCTTTACAGTGAAATCATTTGAACAGATGTATAGTGGTCACCATAAGGAAGCTGTCAGGTAATTTCAAATTTCAGCAGCAGTCCAAAGAATATTAATTAAAGGTTCAGAGTGTAAGATTTAGTGGCATCTAGTGGTGAGGAATTGCATCCATCTATCCAGTCTACCACTGCCCCCTAACCTTTCAAAGGGTGTAGGACAGGTACGGTGGCTGACACAGCACAAAAGGTGGCTCTTCTGAGAGAGCAGAGAGTAGCCAGTCAAGAAATTAGGTTTCTTTAGGTAGATATATTAATAAATTATATTTACTTAATTATTCAGTAAAACCATATGTTATTGTGACTTGGCCACTGACAGATAACATGGAAAATGTAAGCCAAGAGTGTGAAACACTGTCACTGTTTCTGCACCGCAGTCCATTATAAACCACACATTAGATAAAGTTCATATAAGCACTGACAAGGGAAACATGCATTCTCAAACTGCCCGCCAACAATAACATCTGGCCCGTGAACAGATTATGGTGCTTTGATAGTGGCATAAAATATAAATAAATAAATACTTTGATAGCGATGCTGAAATAGATCTCAGTCATGACAGCAACAGTTTCTCACATAATCATTTCCTCTTTAGTGATTTTACCAACAAAATAAAAGTGTGAGATGCTTGTTTACTGCAATTCTGTGTTTGGATTTAAACTGAGCTTTTACTTTGAAAAATTCTGAACAACATCAAAAGAGTCTCTAGCCTGCTTGACACAACTTTGAAAGAGCCATCAGAAAATGTGATTCCCCTCAATGTCCTCTCCCCGGAGATACTGGGTATGTGAAAAAGCGTCTGTAGGTGGATGGATGCGGATCAAGCACCAAAACAAAAACAGTGCAGCACATGCCGTGTAACATTCACTGAAAAAATTGTGCTAAGGTGGGATCAAACACTCAACCATTGGATTGCAAGCCCACACCAGCTGAGCTAACCTAACAAGATGTTGATGTGGATCAGTATTATGGCTTATATTCTCATCCACCATCTAATGCTTGAAAATATTGCTCTGATGTAGAACTTGTTTGCTGACCCCTGCATTATATTATTACCACTTCTTCTTCTTCAAACGTACGTATTCAGCATAGTGATGAGGGCGGCTGTGGCTCAGGAGGTAGAGCGGGTTGGCCGTTAATCGGAAGGTCGGCGGTTCAATCCCTGGCTCCCCCTGGTTGCGTGTCGAAGTGTCCTTGGGCAAGATACTGAACCCCGAATTGCCCCTGGCGGCTATTCCGCCAGTGTATGAGTGAGTGTGAATGTTAGTTTCCGTTTGAGCACTTAGGCTCAGTGTATGAATGTGTGTGACTGGTGAATGCAGATGTAGTGTAAAAGCGCTTTGAGTAGTCGAAAAGTACGCTATACAAGTACGGAGCATTTACATTTACATGAGTGTCTGCACTGCTTGAATTCTACCAGAAGTAGAACAAGAAGGAAGTAGTGACGAAACAGGCTCTGTTGTCCGTTTTCAGTTTTCAGCTACTGTTGAAACATGACAATGCAATGTATGTAGATAGAAATGGCTCATTCTAAGATAGTAAAACATAATGCTTCATTATGTAAGGTCTTTACACACCACAGAAAACAGTTATGGATTATTACATGGAGCTCTCCATTCTTCTGATTATTTGTAATTTTACAATATTTTAAATTGTGGCATGATTATATGCATGGAAGCTTGTGAGACATGACTGATCAAATAACATAATTTGGCACCTGACAGACAGGCCTATCGTTACACACAGACCTAAAACCGAAACTCAACTCAGAAGAGGATAAGAAGTACAGAGTCTTGCTCCAACTCCACCTGCTGTGTCTGTCTTTCTCCTGCTAATAATGTGTTCAGCCTCTCTTCCATGTTGACACCACTGTGCCAGGATTGCACGACAGACACTTTTGGGTTTAAGGTTGTGCCCAGTTTCAGTAAAAAGGCCCAAAGAAAATTTAAATCTAGTGTAGTAAAAATAATAAAATAATAAAGTGGTAAATGTTAATTTTTTAGTTTGTGCTTACAGTGGACATCTATAGAAAGATATGTAGAATTGATCTGTCCATATTGATTCTCGGACTTGCAGTAGTAGATCCCACTGTCCTCAGAGCTGATGGAGTTGAAATGATAAATGTCTTGTAGACCTTGAAGTGGTGATTGGTTCTTCTTGTACCAGGTATTTATAGCTGCTGGGTTAGCATCACTTCTACAGGTCAGAGTCACTGAACTGCCCTCCATGATTTTTCCAGATGGACTTGCTGACACAGAGGAAGTCTTTGGAGCATCTGGAGGAGTTGTGTTAATAGAGATTAATCTAGGTTAAGGGTGTATTACTACAGTATCAAATATGCCATTTACATTCCCAAAAGTCCTAAAACGGCATAAAACTCTCCTGGAGCTGCTCAATGAATTAATGCAACTGTGAATGTGAGTAAGCAGAGCTGAAGGATGTGGACATGGCCATTAAATATTTTCCTGCAAAGACTTAAAATTTAAGATGTTGGTTATTTTTACTTTAAACTGTTTCACTCACATTTCACATTAATGATGTATTTAGTTGTCTTCCTCCCCAGCTGGTTCTCAGCTGCACAGTAATACTCTCCAGAGTCAGAGGACTGGATGGAGCTGAGGACAAGCTGTGGTTCTTCACTGAGCAGAGTTTGGTTCTCCTTGTACCAGGTGTATTTAGCTGCTGGGTTAGCATCACTGCTGCAGGTCAGAGTCACTGAACTGCCCTCCACTATCTCAGCAGAGGGACTCACTGACACAGAGGGAAGCTTTGGAGCATCTGCAGAAGATATGAAAATGAATTACTTGAAGATTAGAATATGTTATAAAAGACAATTGACTACTTTCATTAAAACAGTTCTGTGTTTGTTTTCTTTTGATTAATTCTAGTAATTTGTCACAGCGGCTGCCAAGAGTACTGATCCGAAAGCTGTCCCAGGTTTTACTCCTGCTGGTGGAAACTGACAACACCACATCTTTAATTACTGTAAATTTCAACAACTCCAAACAGGATGCTGGTTGTGTTCATGTCCTGTTTGCTGACTTCTCAGTTAAGTTCAGGTTTCATGGAATTTTCTGGCCCTTATACCAGAAAATCCTCACGACTCGAATCTGAAGTTGATCTGAGTGACGGTGACAACAACCAAATAGAAGATCCTGATTATCAGCCAACACAAGCATAAGATGCAGAAGACTGTTCTTTTGAATTCATGGAGGTTGCTTCAACAAGCTCATTTTCTAAACAACCGAAGAGTAGGAAGAGAAGAAAACAAAAAAAACACCCTAAAAACAGTTTCCTTGGCAGAGCCAGAGGAAACTGATGACCCTAAATCACCCTCAGGCCCAAACAGGTACTTAAATAATGTGGAAGTTTGAAGACATCGAGGCATTCTATGTTCCTGATTCAAGATTTGAACACTCAGATGTAAGGACACCCTTCCAGTACTTCAAAACACTCTTCACTGACAAGATGATTCAACATATTGCTGAACATACCAATCTGTACTCTGCGCAGGAGTTGCAGGATCCAATCAAAAGTAGCCCCCAAGAGATTGGCCATGTTCTGGCAGTACTTATTATGGGTGTTTTCAGCTTTCAGTGAAAGTCAGTGACAGTCCAGACCGGTTTCAGAAAGATGGCTCTTCATGGTAAAACTATCAAAATGCCTTTTTTAATCCCGACAAACTTTAGAAAGCATCATATAAAATGCTATGTTGTTGCAGAAAGAAATCTGTATGACAGCCAACAGCAGAGACAGCAACTTCAGCACGTCACATTTTGAATATTACCAACACTAAATCAAGTAAATATTTCTGTTCTTCCACCAGAAATAAAGTGGATCTAATGCCAAAAACAATTATTCTGTTGCACCACCACATAGATGAGTAATCTGCTATAATCTAACACAACATTGTTACGTTGCGTCAGTAGTTGTCTAAGTCTGTCTGAAGGCTGAGATACAGATTTACTTGTTCTTCTGAAATACTCAGAGTATAGTTTTACCTAAAAAAGTGGAAAGTTACAGGCTAACAGTATCTGTTCGGTCTTATTTTATATATTTTATACTTTTAATAATTCTGAATCTCAAAAATATTACATATGGGAAATAATTTAACAATGTTATATGACATGTCTGCTGATGAGCCTTTGAAGGCATAGATGCCTCTGTCACTATAAGTCACTACAGGTTTGACCCTGGACACCTAAAAGATAAAATAATTACGGACCATTTCTAAACCAGACTTGGTCAGTAGTCACAATGGGGGTCTACTAAAAATACAGTCATTCCTCCAACCTAAACAACAACATACGATGTATTAACCACGCTCCCAATTCTAACCTTATAAGCGTTTCCTAAATTAATGACCCTACTGGTGGGGTTTGTCAATTAATCCCCAAACTCTGTTTCCTGGTCGGACCTACGTTAATGTACATCACTTGATCTACGTTGCCTGATATAAACATGTGGAGACAGCGGCAAGTGAAAGGAGTTTAACCGTATCTGTAGGGTAACCGGTCAACATGCATACAGTCACTGATTTTGTCACATACCGTGTGAAGGTTAGGGTAAGAGTAAGGGGCCCCTGGGGTTGTCAACGCCTTGAACACCAACATAGTTAGCTAGCTAGCTTCACGGTCTGGTTAGGTAAGGTAGCTAGCTAACGCTATAACGACTTAACTTCATTAAAAGCTAAATCTAACTTGTTCCACACGGGAAATGAACCGAAAATCATCAGCCATACACCCAACCCACCACCTCCACAGTAGGACTTTCTGGCTATTATTAATATGTAATCATCTTTCCCATGTGCTATTATTGTCCTGCACCTAGAGGTTGCTGCCACAGTAAATGTAGATATGGGTTGTAATTTGGTGCTACAGATATGACCTACATGGTTGTTTTTGTGGTGAGGACAGTCTATGTTATACAGCTCCACCAAACCATTACTGACCATTTTTTAAACCAGAGTTGGTGAGGAGTCATAATGAGGGTGTCTGTATTAAAAATACAAGTAGTTATACGGCTCCACCAGATAGTGTCATGTGAGTGGAAGATTGTGGAGTAAACTCACACACTGAAGGAGAGGGGAAACCCTCCAGTCCTTTCACAGCACAGGAATAACTGTCTGCAGGATAACTCCTGACTGAATAAGAAGATGTTTCTGTCTGAATTTTCTGTCCATTCTTGAGCCAGATGTAGGAAGAACGATCAGGTAGATGACAGCTGCTGTGACACAGCAGCTCTGCATCAGTATAATTCTTGTAGACTGTTGATCTGATCACCTGCACCTGGAGATCTGGATCTGTGAAGAAGAAACATGAATATTTGTTCTTTATGTGGTACTCACACACAGACATACACAGAGATATAAACAACAATAGAACATTATGACAATCATGTAATCAATTAATCTCACACTATTCAGCACATTCACATGTCATCAGATAGTTTAAATGTGCTGTTACAGTTTGTGTTCATCAGTACCTGTGACAGTCAGAGTTGTACCAGGTAAACTACTCCTCCATTCAAAGCTTCCTGCTGTGAATTTGAAGTGATACTCAGCTGAGTCGCTCTCTCTCAGGTCAGTGATTCTCAGAGTGGAGCGTCCTCTCTCTGTTTCAAGGACCTGAACACGACCTGCATACTGGGAGTCTTCACTAAGGTCCTCAGGCTGTGAGGGATTCTGCCACTGAAGACTACGTTCAGGTCTGAACCAGAATTTAGATCTGATATATGTGTCATAACTGTTGTAAGTACAAGAAATGTCCACTGATGAGCCTTTGAAGGCACAGATGCTTCTGTCAGTGTAAGTCACTCTGTTGCAGGTTTGACCATAGACACCTGAAAAAAAAACATTTTTAAACCAGAGTTGGTGAGAAGTCATAATGACGGTCTCCTTATTAAAAATACATGTAGTTATACAGCTCCACCAGATAGTGTTATATTAGTAAAAGATTGTGCAGTAAACTCACACACTGAAGGAGAGGGGAAACCCTCCAGTCCTTTCACAGCACAGGAATAACTGTCTGCAGAATCAAAGTAGTCTGAATAAACAGAAGATGTTTCTTTCTGAATTTTCTGTCCATTCTTGAACCAGATGTAGGAAGGATTATTAGGTAGACGACAGCTGCTGTGACACAGCAGCTCTGCCTGATTATATGTGTAGTCTGTTGATCTGATCACCTGAACCTGGAGATCTGGATCTGTGAAGAAGAAACATGAATAGTTGTTATTTATGTGGTACTGAATCACGCAGACATACACTGAGAAATAAACAATAGAACATTATGACAACACATACATTGATTTCCCATCAGGATCACTATTCAGCACATTCACGTGTCATCAGATAGTTTAAATGTGCTGTTACAGTTTGTGTTCATCAGTACCTGTGACAGTCAGAGTTGTACCAGGTAAACTACTCCTCCATTCAAAGCTTCCTGCTGTGAATTTGAAGTGATACTCAGCTGAGTCGCTCTCTCTCAGGTCAGTGATTCTCAGAGTGGAGCGTCCTCTCTCTGTTTCAAGGACCTGAACACGACCTGCATACTGGGAGTCTTCACTAAGGTCCTCAGGCTGTGAGGGATTCTGCCACTGAAGACTACGTTCAGGATTGAACCAGAATTTAGATCTGATATATGTGTAATAACTGTTGTAAGTACAAGAAATGTCCACTGATGAGCCTTTGACAGCACAGATGCTTCTGACAGTGTAAGTCACTCTGTTGCAGGTTTGACCACGGACACCTGAAAGAAAAAAACATTACTGACCATTTTTTAAACCAGAGTTGGTGAGAAGTCACAATGAAGGTGTCCGTATTAAAAATACATGTAGTTATACAGCTCCACCAGATAGTGTCATGTGAGTGGAAGATTGTGCAGTAAACTCACACACTGAAGGAGAGGGGAAACCCTCCCGTCCTTTCACAGCACAGGAATAACTGTCTGCAGGATAAATGTCATCTGAATAAAAAGAAGATGTTTCTGTCTGAATTTTCTGTCCATTCTTGATCCAGACGTAGGAAAGATGATCAGGTAGATGACAGCTGCTGTGACACTTCAGCTCTGACTTAGTGGAATAGAATGATCTGCTCACCTGCACTTGGAGACCTGGATCTGTGAAGGAACAGGGATGTTATTTTAGACAAAACTGTCAACATCCACATTCAAAAATATACACACAACACATTTAAATTATCGGTACATAGATGCTGAAAATATAACATATGAATGAAAATGTTACCTGTGACATACAAAGTGACTCCAGGTGAACCAGTATATCTTCGATCTGGTTGGTTTGTTATGAACCTGAACTTGTACTGAGCTGAGTCGCTCTCTCTCAGGTCTGTGATTCTCAGAGTGCACATGTTGTTAGAACAACTGTTCTGCAAACGACCTGCGTATCTTGAGTCTGTTCTCAGATCCACAGGTACATATCTATTCATCTGAGTAAACCAGAATGTTTCCTGAACTATAGTATCAGGGCCATTTATTCTGGATGGGTATGTGTAGGTGCAGTTTATTTCCACTGTTGATCCTTTTAAGGCACAGATCTGAGTAGAGGTGTAAGTCACTCCCCAGCCATACTGACCCTGAATCACTGTAACACAGAGCACATCAGAAATTATAATCATTCATACCTATAACATCAGGAGACAGATTTTTATTTGTAGCGCAGGTGTTTCAGTGTGTAAAAGTACATTTCCCAAAACTACTACTAGCTCTCATGCCATTCCACTTTAAGTCATTGTGAGACAAAGATAATCACCAAGAACCAACTTGTTTCTGGATTGGGAAGAGTGCAAAAAGAAACCTCCGAATATTATCTTAACTAGAAATGAGCTTCAGATTTATTTTAAATCACAAGTTTTTCTTTTCTTTCTGCTTCTTTGTAGGGGATATTCTGGCTATTTGTAAAATGGTTAAATGCTGGACATCAAGTTCCAAGTACTACTGTTTAATGTTAAAGTAAACAGAGCTATGGAGACATCTACAAATAATTCCGTTTTACATGAGAATATTTAACACAAAGGAACAATTGAAGATGATCTCTGCAGTAAAATATCTAAGTGCATCGAGACAGGACATCCTACAGAGGGTGCAGTGAAAGAACAGCAATGTAATGAAACTGTGTACTTTAACACAGTTCTTAATGAACAGGATAAAAAATAAAATAAAGATTAATTGCGTATAGCAATATAAAGATGTACAGTACCTTGTACAGAGAGAAGGAAGACAACAAATCCACTTGCTGCTGTTAAACTCATAGCTGCTCCTCACGTCTGTTAAATCACATCAGCGGGTAGATCAGTACATGAGAAATCCTGTATGTCAGTTAGTCAGCACAACAAATATTTCTAATCAAAAAGGGAGGGTGTGGTTTTTGAAGAGAGTTTGTCTCTCTGTGCTTGGTACAGATGTGATAAACAAACATGCAGATGTTTAAAGCTGCCCTGGCTTCCTTCCTCTTAACATCATTAATATTTATGAACAGACAAATGCCTGTAAATCCCCAAGTTGAAATGAATAATTGTTACCATTGTTTTGTAAATGGTGTATTTGGTTATGGTTATGGTCATTTTGTGGCCTGGTAGTGCTTCTAACACTCTTCTTGAAAAGCAAATTTAAAGACAGAAAAATCATGAAACTCTTTCAACCTTGTACTACAACCCAGGTGCTGTTTTTTTTTTTTACATCCCCAGTCTATACAGTATGATCAGCCGATTGTGTAAACTAAAAGTGAAAGTCTCTAATTTGTTTAACCCTTTCTATTCCATAGTGTTGAGAGCCAAGCTGTACTCAACAGAGCGAACAGTGAGTGAACAGAGCGTACATAATCCCCAAGATAAAGCAGAGGAAACGTTTTGATCAGATGTTGAGGTGTGGTTGGCACCTAGCACTTCACAGCTTCCCGTCTGAGAGTCTTGAGGAGTTGTAGGTGTAATCTAAAGGAACAACTGAGGTAGGAGGTGCACTTAATACTAATTACGGACAATCCTATACGCTCACTATGCACGATGTGTAGAGCCCCGCATATTAAGCGGGGGCCCTGCCTGACTCTCTTGTAAAAGGTGAAACCGAGTGTCAATGTTTACAATTTGATGAAAGGATAATAGAATAGAAAACTTTATTGTCATTGTCACATGTACAATGAAAATGTCAAAAGTGCTGACCAGCCAGTGCATCATTCCTAGATATAACTTTAAAAACAAAAGGTAGTAAATAGATAGTATCTAAAAAAAACACAAACAAACAGCCTGAACAGACATTCATATAAACATACACATTCACACTTATTGCACCAATCCTTCAGTCAGAATAGTTCACTTTAGCAGCGTTGATTACAGTTATTGTAGATGGGTAAAAGCTGTTTTTGAGTCTACTTGTTTTTGCCCTTACGGATCTGTACCATTTACCTGATGGTAACAGTTCGAACAGGGGGTGACCTGGATGAGAAGTGTCTTTTAGAATGTTCTGGATTTTTTTGAGACAGCGGGAACTGTGTAGTTCTTCCAGTGTGAGGAGAGGGCAGCCAACGATCTTCTATGCGGTGTTGATGACAGTCTGGAGCGCTTTCCTGTGAGCCGCTGTGCAGCTGGTGTACCACACGCAGATGCAGTATGTTAACATGCTCTCTATGGAGGCTTGGTAGAAGGAAACCAGCAGCCTCTGTGTGATGTTGGTCCTCCTGAGTACTCTCAGGAAATAAAGACTCCGCTGGGCCTTTTTAGCAGCTCAGAGCCACCCGCCCCACACAGTCCCCGTTGATGATTAGTGGTTGAATGATTGTTTTCTTTTTCCTGTAGTCTATAATGAGCTCCTTGGTCTTTACGGTGTTCAGGAGCAGGTTGTTATCGCTGCACCACACTGTCAGCCTCTCCACCTTGTGAGCCCCACCACTGTGGTGTCATCAGCAAATTTCACCATGGTGTTGCTGTGGTACAGTCATATGTATAAAGGGAATAGAGCAGGGGGCTCAGCACACAGCCCTGGGGGGAGCCGGTGCTGAGTCTTAAGGCCGTATGTGTGACCCTCTTTCTACGACCATCGAGGAAGCTGTTGATCCATGTGCAGGTGGAGTGTGGAAACACCAAGTCCCTCAATTTGGCCACTAGTTTGTGTGGGAAGATTGTATTAAATGCTGAGCTGTAATCCACAAAGAGCATCCGCACATAGCTCCCCTGCTGCTCCAGGTGGGACAGTGCAATACGGAGGGCTGTGGTTATGGTGTCCTCTGTGGATCTGTTCGCTCTGCAGGCAAACTGGTGGGGGTCAAGGCCTCGGGGCAGGAGTGCTGTGATGTGCCTCCTGACCAGTTCTTCAAAGCACTTCATCACCAAAGGTGTGAGTGCAACTGGCCGGTAGTCGTTGGGGCTGGAAATATGGGGTTTCTTGGGCAGGGGAACTATGGTGGAGGACTTCAGACAGGGTGGGACAGTGGACTGGGCCAGGGACTGGTTGAAAATCCTGGTGAAGACTCCAGCCAGCTGGTCTGCGCAGTCCCTCAGCACTCGTCCCGGAACGCCATCAGGCCCTGTAGCCTTCCTCGGGTTGATGGCCCGCAGTGTGCGCCTCACCTCATGCTCCTCCACTGTGCAACTTAAGCTGCTGTGGGCTGTCTCTGCTGGTGTCACCTCAAAACGGGCAAAGAAGAAGTTCAACTCCTCTGCCAATGAGATGTAACCTTCAGCAACTCCGAGGTTGGCCCAGTAGTTGGTCAGATGCTGGACTCCCTGCCACACCTGCCTGCTGTTGTTACTGCCCAGGTGTTCCTCAATCCTACTCCTGTAATTCGATTTGGCCTCTCTGATGCCTCTCTTTAGGTTAGCTCTGGCCGTGCTGTAGAGAGCCCTGTCTCTGGGCCTGAAGGCGGTGTTCCTCTCCTTTACCAGCTGCTGGACCTCCCGGGTCATCCATGGCTTCTGGTTGGGGTAGACCCGGATCCGTTTGTCCACTGTGACTGTGTCTATGCAATTCCTAATGTAGCATAATACACTGTCTGTGAACACCTCCAGGTCCTTGTGTTCAAAGAACCCCCAGTTGGTTGTATCAAAGCAGTCCTGCAGCTGCTGAGAGGCACCCTCAGGCCATGTTGCAACAGTCTTTTTGATAATGGGGTCCGTTTTCCTGCGTGGGGCATATGCAGGGATCAAAAGTAGGGACAAATGGTTTGACTGACCCAGATGTGGTAATGGTCTAGCCCTGTAGCCTAATTTGATGTTGGAATAGACCTTGTCCAGTGTATTTGCTCCTCTGGTGCCACACTTTACATGCTGATAAAACTTAGGGAGTACTGCTAGCCATACAAGGAACCCACCGGGAAAGCACTTAGCCGCTGCAACTGTGTGCGGCGCCATACTAGGATCAGAGCAGGGACCATAAAGAGGTAACTAGGCTTCTGGCCACAAAAACAGAAAAAACTCAATGAAAGTGTACTGCAGGAACAGCAGTCAGGTAAACTGTTCTCCCCTCTCAAACTTTGATGTCAGCAGCCTGCAGTGAATCTCTTGTCTGTCTGATTCATGGTTGTTTGCCAGACTTTGTCTCTGAACAATGTGAGTGAACAATAGAGAGAAACACAATTATAGCTCGGAAAATAAAACTGCGTCGCACATGAACATGCGTTCATGCTCGTGTGCACGAAATGAAACTCACAAACCTAGCAGCAACATCTGTGCCAAACCTATACAGTTTATGGTGCCAACGCACATCATTTTAGTACCTGCATCTGTCTCTAAGTCAAGGTGTAGTTACAACTCTGGACTAATGCGGGATAGAAAGCTCACTAATAAAATGTGGATAGCTGGGCAAACAGGGTAATATGGTTGCACATCTCTTAGTAAATTAATAATAGGGCATCACATATTTAGTAGTTTAATTGTATTCTTCCCTTTGAACATGTATTAAAGGAAACCCAATGGAGCCAGTTTGAATGGGCCTGATACAGCTGGTAACATTAATATCTAGCAAGTTTTGTAATTTATTTACAGGGGCTATGCTGAAGTTTGTCAGTAGAGTAGATGCTGTATCATCAGCCAATACAAGCACAGTTAATCCAAATCCATTCTCAGCCAGTACGATCACAGACCTAGTAGACGTCTTTAGCAATTCCCACAGACCTAGGTGCAATACAGGCTGCCTCAGCCAGTACGAGCACAGCCAGAAGTGTACAGCCAGCATCACATACAAGCGCTCAGACTAATGGAACAGTTGCTGCTCCACCAAATGACTGGTCAGAGACAGGGTGACTTGATACTAGATAAAGATGCAGAACAATGTTTTGCGCTAGGGTTCTAGAGGCTAGAGTCTGTTCAGGAAAACGACCTCTCTTTGGGCATAAATTACCTTGTGGATTATATTTAGCGCAGGTCAGGCATGCTCTACAGAAATATTTGTAGTGTAGTATTGTTGTACTTGTGTTACCATCCCTCCTGTTGAGACATGAGTTACTCCATGGTTCAATATCGCTGCCCATTTGTATAAATTCTTAGGAAGTATGGGTTTATTCGCTGGTCAGACATAAAGGTCACCTTTCAACTGTGCACCATGACGTAACCAAACGTGTTTTTCATCTGGGGACTTTGTTGTTGCATGTCTTTAAGAATCGAATGGTCTAATACGTTGTGTGTTATTACTGCAAGAACATTGTGCTTCCCTGTAGCGGCTGCTTTAGCCATTCTGTCTGCAAAAGCGTTTCCTACAGACACCTCATCCGTTCCAGATGTATGTGCTGCACATTTGCAGATGGCTACTGTCTCTGGGAGCTGTACGGCATCAAGCAGTTCAGTCAGAATTTTTGTGTTACTGGCTTCCCTGTAAATGTTATCATGCCTCGATTTTTCCAGTACTGGGCAAACACATGCACAGTAGCATATGCATACTGGCTGTCTGTGTATATAGTGGCCGTCTTTCCCTTCCTTAGTTTACATTCCTCAGTTAGTGCTATTAGCTCTGCTGCTTGTGCAGAGCAACTGGGTATTAGTTGTTCCGCTTTTAGTACAGTGGTCTTTGTAACCACAGCATAACCTGTTAATGTTTCTCCGAACTAATTTTTTCGCGAAGAACCATCTACAAAGATAACTTCCCCTTCTTGGAGAGGTTGATCTTTAAGGTCAAGTCTACTTTTAGCTGTTTCTTCAGCTACTGTCTGACAGTCATTCTTTTCTCCGTCGTCTGCTGTTGGCAGCAGCATTGCCGGGTTCAGGGTGGTGCATCTTTCTATAGTCACATGTAATTGTGACAGTAAAACTGACATACAGGAAAGATGTCTAGCGGGTGACAAAAACATCATGTTTGTCTGGAGAAGTAGAACTGAAACTGCATGCGGGACTTTTAAGGTCAGGGGGTGAAAGAGTACTATTATAGCGCTTACTTCTACAGCCACTGAGGCTGCTATTACTGCGCGTACACAATGTGGTAATGCGCATGCCACACTATCCAGTTTAGAGGAAAAATATGCAATTGGTCTCATTTTATCCCCGTGTTGTTGAGTTAGTACTGATGTCATAAACTGTCCCTTACAGTCTGCCATCTGGACAAAGGGTTTGTTATAGTCTGATAATGCTAGTGCTGCACTAGACACTAAGACTTGTTTTATTTTACGAAAAGCTTCTTCAGCTTCTTCCGTCCACTTTAGTAGCGAGTTCATTTTAAGGTCTTCTTCATACATCAGCTTGCTTAAAGGTGATGTTATCTCTGCATAATTTGGCACCCAAGTCCTACAGTAATTTGTTAGGCCTAAGAAGGATATCAGTTGTTTCTTGGTCTGCGGTTTGGGTGCTTGGAGGACAGCTGCTTTTCTGTCCTCGAGAAGTGTCCTTCCCCCTGCACTCAGACTATGATCTAGATATTTCACTTCCCTTTTGCACAGCTGAAGTTTATTTTTGCTCACTTTGTGGCCTTCTCTAGCCAAATGTTGCAGTAGTGCTACAGTGTCTTTCTTACAGGTTTTCTCATCAGGGAATGCTAAAAGGACATCATCCACATAGAGCAGAATCTGGCTATCACCAGGTGGTTTAAATTTTGCCATACTTGCGCTCATAACTTGTGAATAAACAGTTGGACTTTCGGAAAAACCCTGGGGGAGCCTGCTATACGTATATCTTTGTCCCCCAAAAGTGAATGCAAACCAGAATTGACTATCTTTGTCCACTGGTACTGAGAAGAATGCATTACTAATGCCCACTACAGTAAAAACTTTGGCATCGGGTCTTAAAGAGTTCAATAGGGTATACGGATCAGGGACACAAGGTGCTCTCTGTATAACAGCATTATTTATAGCCTGCAAATCTTGCACCATGCGCCATCCCACAGAGAGTGCTTTCTTCACCGGGAAGATGGGAGTGTTACAAGGAGAGTCTTCACATTTATCTTCTATTACTGACTTTATACCAACTTGTGCGTCCTCTTTTAGAGGATATTGTCTGAAGCAGGGTCTATAATCTGATTTTGGTCTTATCTTTACAGGGACCGCTCCCTCTACTAGACCTACGTCACTAGGCCCTTTAGACCACACCTTCTCTGGGACATCTTGTAGCAGTTCTTCCTCTTCCTGCATTAACACCATTATTTCTCATTCATCTGCAGAATGGAGGTGCAGTCCTTCCTGGACCTGGGCTGACCAGAACAAAGCTTTCCTGGTCAGTCCGGTTTTAGCACTTGACCACGTATTAACAGATGTGGCCACCCAATCAGTAGCATTCTCTCCCTGCTGCACCATTTTTCCCAGATCTTTCCCCTGCAGGTTTTTGCTTTTGTACAGGGAAACGTGTGGTGGCACCCACATTTTATACAGCTGCATGACTTTATTGGTCAGGGTTATTCCTGCGACTGATGTGCTGTCTGCATCAGAATACATGTAGTTTATGGTGATTTTGGCAGGAGTGGCCTGCTTTAACTTCTCCTCATATTCTCTGTCTGGGCCTGCTGCATGTCTGTACCACAGTGTGACATGCAAATTGTCAGCTGACATCTTGTCCTGTGTTTTAGATATTGCATTTCTTCCCTCATTTAGTAGGGCAGTGGCCGTATTGTGTGGTGGCTTGTCTGGAATGTCGAGGGAATAGTAGTATCGCGGTTCTCCAATTTCTTGGAGAACACATATATCTCCTTTCAATAGTTCAGCTTTTCTCTTTACTACTATTTGTCCCTCAGCTGATGGTATTAGCGCCAATCCTAGTCTAAGAAGGCCATCACTTCCTAGCAGGTTGACTGGGCATTGTGGAAACAATAAAACGGACATCTGGCATGACAGACCCTCAGGATCCCTTAGCCATACGGGTTCAGATTCAGGTACTTCAGTTAGTTTACCGCTTGCTGATCGTACCACAATTTGCTGACCATCATGCCTGGAGTTTGGTATCGGTTCTTTGCAGGTAGTTCTGCATGCTCCAGAATCGCACAGGAAAGTTGTAAGCTTTCCATTTACTGACAATGTCACTTCGGGTTTTACACTGTCCATTGCTAAAAGATCTTGGTAATTTAGCATGGCTTCCTTATCATTTGTTTCAGAAGGTTTGGCGGGCTCAGGGTTCATGTTTAATTTATTTTCTGGTTCTAGTCATGCCGAGGTATCCTTTTTCTCTGGACAATCTCGTGCAAAATGTCCCTCTTTTCCACAACTCAACATCCTCCCAGCCTACTTTTTTCATTTTCTTTGGGGTTTTTTGTGTATTTTTACTATTGCATCCTGCAATTTGGTTAGTGTTTGGGTATTGAGGCGTCCCTCAAACCCGTAGTCAGTTATCCATTTCTCAAGGTATTTTGTGCGTTTAGGATCCAGTTTTTCAACATATTTCCAGTCTTTACATGCTAAGCTGTGTTTGCTTATGGTCTTACTGGCCCCTTTCCCCATTTTTAAATTTTTGGTCCAATGTTTTAACACCTAGGGTGTTCTACCGTTGGTTCTTCAATCAGTGGGACAGTAATGAATGTTCTGTCGTGGTAATTCTCACTTCAACTCTCACGAGTGGAGAATTCTTGCCTTTGCATCCACGTCAGTCTTACTGTTTACAACCCCACTGCTTTTATATGGAAGATCACTCCTAATGGAATGCTCTTCCCATGCATTCACACATTCACTCGTTTCCCCCTTTAATATATTATTATTATTATTATTATTATTTATTTTTATTTTTTTGCTACACGGAATTTTATAGGCGCCTTTTTAGGACTCCGCCGTCCTGTTGTTTTTTTATTACACGGAATTTTATACTATATTACCAAATATCCATTTCCTACCCTCCACACTTTCTCCATACTCCAATAAACTTTTTACTGTATTATCTATCCGTCCTATTTTTTTTAACTGTGTTGTCATTTCTTGTCTTTCCTGAGTAAATTTCCTGCATATTATAAGAATATGTTCTGCTGTTTCAGCCTCCTGACATTGTTCACACATTCCTGTAGGATGTTTTCCTGTAATTAAAAGTGTGCTGTTAAGATTGCTATGTCCAATTCTCAGCCTACTTATTATCACCTGCTCTTTCCTTTTTGCTCCCCCACTTCTTGATATACCTACTTTACTTTGGATTATGTGTAAATGTCTCCCTTTTATTGCATTATCCCAGCTCTGTTGCCATTGTTGATTTACACTTCTCCACACTATGCCTTTCCCCTCTGATTTTGATAATTTAATGTTGACTTCAACATCTCCTTTTTTAACTGCTTCTTTTGCCACCTTATCTGCTTTCTCATTTCCCTGAATTCCCGAGTGTGCAAGGACCCACAGAAATATGACATTTTTCCCCTGCCTAGCTATTCTTGAATTCATAAATAAGACTTCATAAAGCAAGTCCAGGTGACTTCTAGTTGTGCATGTCTTCATGCTCATTCAAGAGCTGACATAGAGTCACTCATCTTCTAACTGATACTTAGGAACAACAACTGCAGACCCTGTTGTATCTGTTTGCATGTCCTTTGACCCATCTGTGAAAATCTGAATACTTTCCTTATACTTACATTCCCTATAGCTATAATATACACTA